>NW_017096501.1:0-7721 GCF_001412225.1 Nicrophorus vespilloides
AACAAATTTTCAAGAACAATTCTCTTCTAACTATCCTTTGTTACACTCATTTTTTATATTATAATCAATCCAAATTTATCAATAGATAGATTAACACGTAAACATTCCTGTCAAATACAATTCACTTCTATCATTATCACTAGTATCATATCATATTATCTTAAACAGTCAATAGTTTCGGTTTACGAACCAATTTTCAAGAACAAATCTCTATAACTATCCTTGTTGCACTCTCTATTTATATTAAATTGAAACCACATATACTAAAAGTAAAAATATAACTAACATGTAGTTATTTCTTTGAAACATCATTAGATTCGGTTTTCGAACAAATTTTCAAGAACAATTCTCTTCTAACTATCCTTGTTACACTCATTTTTTATATTATAATCAATCCAAATTGACCAAAAACCAAAAGATTGAAAAATCTGTCAAATACACTTCTAACTATTCTTATCACTAGTATCAATTCTGTTAAACAGTCAATAGTTTCGGTTTACGAACCAATTTTCAAGAACAAATCACTCTCTATTTATATTTAATTGAAACCACATATACCTAAAAGTAAAAATATAACTAACATGTAGTTATTTCTTTGAAACAATCATTAGATTCGGTTTTCGAACACATTTCCAAGAACAATTCTCTTCTAACTATCCTTGTTACACTCATTTTTTATATTATAATCAATCCAAATTGACCAAAAACCTAAAGATTAACAAATCTGTCAAATACACTTCTAACTATTCTTATCACTAGTATCATTTCTGTTAAATAGTCAATAGTTTCGGTTTACGAACAATTTTCAAGAACAAATCTCCATAACTATCTTTGTTACACTCTCTATTTATATTAAATTGAAACCACATATACCTAAAAGTAAAAATATAACTAACATATAGTTATTTCTTTGAAACGATCATTACATTCGGTTTTCGAACACATTTTCAAGAACAATTCTCTTCTAACTATCCTTGTTACACCCATTTTTTATATCTTAATCAATCCAAATTGACAAAAAACCAAAAGATTTACAAATCTGTCAAATACACTTCTAACTATTCTTATCACTAGTATCATTTCTGTTAAACAGTCAATAGTTTCGGTTTACGAACCAATTTTCAAGAACAAATCTCTATAACTAACCTTGTGCACTCTCTATTTATATTTTATTGAAACCACATACACCTAAAAGTTAAAATATAACTAACAAGTAGTTATTTCTTTGAAACAATCATTAGATTCGGTTTTCGAACAAATTTTCAAGAATAATTCTCTTGTAACTATCCTTGTTACACTCATTTCTTATATTATAATCAATCCAAATTGACCAAAAACCAAAAGATTGACAAATCTGTCAAATTCACTTCTAACTATTCTTATCACTAGTATCATTTCTGTTAAACCGTCAATAGTTTCGGTTTACGAACCAATTTTCAAGAACAAATCTCTATAACTATCCTTGTTACACTCTCTATTTATATTAAATAACATGTAGTTATTTCTTTGAAACAATCATTATATTCAGTTTTCGAACAAATTTTCAGGTAAACTCACTAAATCCAAATTTACTAAAAACCTATATTACTAAACATACAGACTTAAATAATCATTAACCAAGCTGCAAACGTTTAATTACTAAACGTAAAATAAGTCGGTGTATATTTTCTTTTCTTGTTATTTTTTTTTCCGCAAAACTATTTGCAACAACAGTCATAAATCGTGCGCCGAATGTATCAAAGATGTCCGAAACTCATCTAGTGCGTTAGGGCCGTTAGTGGCTCCCCGGGGTATTTGGAAGAGAAATTGCTTTCTTGTTGGAATTAGGGGAGGAAGCTTCCAGCTTAAGACTTCATGTTTAGCAATTTTCTTTTTCTTCATCTTCCATCAAACGTTTTCTCATCCTGATCATATATATATATACACTTTGTAATCATGCTGCAATACTCGTACCAATCAGTTCAAATAATATAGAAATTGAAAAGAAAAAAAACTTCATGATTTTACTAAAATTTTAAACATATCAAATTTGTGTGTTTCATAAATATTCTTGAAATATTCATTATATTTGCTAATTATTACTAATAAAATATAATTAATTCTCAATTATTAAGAATCTATTGATATAATTACATCAACTTAAGATGCAATAATTTACTAGTATCATTAATAGAATTACATTAATCTCAAGTTGATTCAATTACAGATTATCTCTTTTTTAATAACGTCTTAAATATAACCGATTAATAATCTCAGATAAACTAATTGAAGTAACACGAAGTCATTGAGCTGCGATTATTGTCTCAAGTTGTTGAAAACCTATCCGGACAAGTGTATATTGGTATTACGTGCACATCAAGAACATCGAGTTCACTCGAAACGGCATTTCGGACATCATCTTTCCTCGCAACCGGACGAGAAGGACACTCAAGCGAATCTCCTCACAATAGCCCCAAATACAACATGAAATTCCCATCGATATAAACCATAGTTTACATCCTTTCAATATTATTAATAATTGATACAAATTTCTTCAAATAAATTGAACTTTTCCCAATACAAATTATGATATTATTCGCATGTTCTAATTACATATTTCTTTCTCGTTTGTTCCAGGTACGTGTGTTCTTGGTGCATAATGAATACGTAAGTTACGCAGCGATTTGCAATTAAATAAAATACTTGCGACGTTGTGTAGAATTTTGCATACGATTTGAATACTCGCAATTAAAGTACAAAGGACGCGGCGTGGCTCCCCCTCATCGCACGAATACATTAGTGTCTGTGTGTATATAATTTTTAATTAGAGATCGGTTCGTTTCGCCAGCATCTCCTGCGAGTGATTGAGAGGTCCGGTCGTGCGGACTGCGTCCAGATTTCATCCCTTATTTATTTATTTTTTCAATTTTCTGTGTCGTGCGTCGGAGGGGTGGTTTTTCTTGGACGCGTGTGTCGCCGCCGCCCTTCTCGGTTGTCCTCGACATCTGCGGATATGTTGGATGGAAGGTATTAATTGCCCGACGGACAGGATAACTAATAGCGATCGGTTTTCTGCTCCATTTGAACGGATGGATGAAGACTAGTGCTTCCAGAGTAGATTCTGATAAATATCGCCTTATTTTAAACGCCCAGTTAAAATTGAATTAACAAATTATCCTTCTGCGGTCTCGAATGAAGCGTAGAAACCAGTTTTCCCTTCCAACCAGAAGGGATTACATTATATTTCTTTGTGCGCGCATGTAAATCAAACACACGCGCGAATGGACGATGATCGAAACGGTCGTCCTTTTGTCCTGATCATCCGACCTCTCTTTTTATTATTTGTATTTCTGTACAATCCTCCACTCTCTGTTTCTCCGCCGTTGTTCGATTTTAATTTAAATTTCCCCAACGCCACGAAAATTCGATTCGATTAGAAGTTTTCCCACCGCACAAAAGGATTTCCGCGGTCTCCCCAACGATTTGCAAATAAATTGAGATATTTCACACTTTCCATTTATTAAAAAAAAAATACATATTAACACATATTTCAAGTTTTTAATCAGTTTTCCAAATATAATATTAATATTTTTATAAATCTAATTTAGATTTTTTTTTAAACTTAAATCAACCTTCATAAAAATTTAAAAAATTAGATTTTGTGTATATACAAATAATTTTAGGTCTATTTTCAATAAGATTTTGGAATAAAAACTGAAATAAATTTAACAGAAAACTAATAATGATGAAATAAAATAGTAACGTTTCTTTTATGACAAATTAAAAAAAAAATAGGATTTTGATCAGAAGCTAAAATATTTGTAATGTTGCATATTCAATGATTATTTCATTCAATTTGTGAGATTATATAATAATAAATATGATTGAATTTTTAATGAAAACTGAAATAACATTAACAGGAAAAAAATACGATGAAATAAATTAGTAACGTTTCTTTTATGACAAATTAAAAAAATATAGGATTTTGATCAGAAGCTAATATACTTGTAATATTGCATATTCATTGATTATTTCATTAAATTTGTAAGATTACATAATGAAAACTGAAATAACATTAACAGAAAAAAACTGAAATAACTTTAACATAAAACTAATGACGATGAAATAAATTAGTAACGTTTCTTTTATGACATTTTTTTAAATTACTAAATTTTCATTTGAAGCAAAAATATTTCTGATATTCTACTTTCATTGATTGTTTAATTCATTTTGTTAATTAAATTTGTAAGATTGCATTGAATGGATATGTTTTCTACCGAATCATTAGGAAAATAAGACTTTTACATTTGTAAGTTTTCATTCTTTGTTTATTTATAATTAATTTCAACTTTCAATCAATTTATTTATTGTGTATGTAATCAATTTTAGGACTATTTTTAATAAAAATTGAAATAACTTTAACAGAAAAATAATGATGATGAAATAAAATAGTAACGTTTCTTTTATGATAAATTTAAAAAAAAATAATATTTTGATCAGAAGCTAAAATATTTGTGATGTTGCATATTCAATGATTATTTCATTCAATTTGTGAGATTGTATAATAATAAATATGATTGAATTTTTAATGAAAACTGAAATAACTTTAACAGAAAAAAAATATCATGAAATAAATTAGTAACGTTTCTTTTATGACATTTTTTTTAAATTACTGGATTTTCGTTTGAAGCGAAAATATTTCTAATATTCTACTTTCATTGATTGTTTAATTCATTTTGTCAATTAAATTTGTAAGATTACATTGAATAGATATGATTTCTACCGAATCATTAGGAAAATAAAACTTTCACATTTGTAAGTTTTCATTCTTTGTTTATTTATAATTAATTTCAACTTTCAATCAATTTATTTATATTTATTGTATATATAATCAATTTTAGGACTATTTTTATTAAGATTTTTTAATAAAAATTAAAATAACTTTAACAGAAAAATAATGGCGATGAAATAAAATAGTAACGTTTCTTTTATGACAAATTTAAAAAAACAATAGGATTTTCACCAAAAGCGAAAATATTTCCTATATTTCCTTTCCATTGAATATTTCATTCATTTCGTTAATGAAATGTGTAATATTACGCAATAATAAATAGGATTGAATGGGTTTTATTTGTGCGGAATCATCAGGAAAATTGCAAACTGTGTTGTTTTCTTTCTTGATATTTCTTTTTTATGTTCATAATACTATGAGTTATCGTCCCCTCTAAAGGCCTGGTTAAAGGGAAAGGAAAAGGAGTGTAGTGACCGAGTCGAAGAACAACTTCATTATGCATATCGTCTGTGAACAGAAGAAAAAAAAACTGTACGTTTAAGAATGATGCGTCCGCCATAAATCCCGAACGCAATTCATCGCATGCATAATGAATTTATTATAATCCTGTTTAGAGCAGTGATATTCATATTTTAATCCGTTGAATTATGATCGAAACCAGTTCCAAATTCAAGTTCATTACTACTACTATTACTACTTTTTTTGTTATATATTAACATATTTATCTTCATCTTTTAATTAATTATTTAATTGGGATGATTTCGTAGTTCAATTAAGAGTTGCGGATGCGAAGACGAAAGTCAGAATTGAAAGAGTCTACTTGGTAGGTGACCAATAAATCTGTCGGATTGGAAGGCAGCAGGTCTTAACTCTCGCCACCATTGATTCTCATCTCTTCGAGTCCATTCTAATATAAAGTTAAGGCGAGATCCGCATCTCTCGACAGTCACAGACGCATCTAATTATTACCTTATCTCCGCCTTATCCACCCCAATCCTTATATATTTATTCCCATTGTCGTGCGAAACGTAATTTATACCGGACAGTTTATTTTTTTTCTTTCTTTTCTTCTCTTCTCTTCTCTCAGCTCCTCCAATTGCACGCCCGAATCGATCAAATTGTTCTTGTTGCAACGCTTCTTCCTATCTGAGCAGCAGATACAAATACTCAATATACGAGTACATGAAACATTCAATATTGAAACTTTCATCTCTATTCCATTTTCACATTTTTCCAGTTGAAAATATTGTTGTATATTTGATCATTTACATACAAATGTAAAATATATTGTCAATATAATAGATATTGGTAATTAAAAAAAAAGTATCCTTAGATTTTGGCTTATATCTCAAAAACTGAGAAAGATAAATTAATAGTTGAATATGCCAATTAAAGCTGAATGTATAAGGAATAAAATAAGTATAATAACATAGTTGTGTCAGTCTTGGATTTCTTCTAATTTACTGTCAAAATTGCTACAGCATTGTCCTTAGATTTTTGCATATATCTCGAAAACTGGGATAGGTACAATAATTATTGAATACTTCGATTAAAGCTAAATATATAAGGAATTAATAAAGTATACTTGCATATTTGTGACGCTCTTTGATTTCTTGTAATTTATTATGAAAATTGATGCAAAGTTTTTGTATTTTTAAAAAAAGTAGTGACCTTAGATTTTTAATCCTATTTCGAAAAATAACGTAACTAGAATATTTGTTTAATACATAAATTAAAGCTTAATTTATAGGGAATAGAAAGAGTGTACTTGCATATTTGTGACGCTTTTGAATTTCTTGTAATTTATTAACAAAATTTTTGTACTTTTAAAAAAAGTAGTGTCCTAGATTTATAATCATATCTTGAAAAATAACATAACTAGAATAATTGTTTAATACATAAATTAAAGCTTAATATATAAGGAATAAAAAGAGTGGACTTGCATATTTGTGCCGCTCTTTAATTTCTTGTAATTTATTAACAAATTTGATGCAAAGTTTTTGTATCTTTTAAAAAAGTAGTGACCTTAGATTTTTAATCATATCTCGAAAACTAACGCAACTAGAATAATTATTTAAAACACAAATTAAAGCTAAATATATAGGAAATAAAAGGATTGTATTTTCAGATTTGTGACTCTCTTGAATTTCTTGTAATTTATTAACAAATTTGATGCAAATTTTTTGTACCTTTCAAAAAAGTATTGTCCTTAGAGTTTTAATCATATCTTGAAAAGTAAAGCAAATAGAATAATTGTTTAATACATAAATTAAAGCTAAATATATAGGGAATAAAAAGAGTGCACTTGCATATTTGTGACGTTTTTGAATTTCTTGTAATTTATTAACAAATTTGATGCAAAGTTTTTGTATCTTTTAAAAAAGTAGTGACCTTAGATTTTTACTCATATCTCGAAAAATAACGCAACTAGAATAATTGTTTAATACATAAATTAAAGCCAAATATATAGGGAATAAAATGAACGGACTTGAATTTTTGGAACACTCTTGAATTTGTTGTAATTTATTAACAAAATAGATAAAATATTTTTGTAGATTTCGAATAATCAATGTCCTTAGATTTTTGCTCATATCTCAAAAATTAGGATACGTAGAATGAATATTGAATACATGAATTAAATCTAAATTTCTAAGGAATAAAATGAGTGTAAATTTGTGATGCTATTGTATATATTGGAATTTATTGACTAAACGTATACAATATTTTGGTAACTTTCCAAAACGCAATGTCCTTAGATTTTTGCTTATATTTCAATAATTAATAAAACTACAATAATATTTTAATACACGAATTAAAGCTAATTATATAAGTAATGAAATGAGTATAGATATATTTTTATAACGCTTTTGGATTTCTTGGAATTTATTGTCAAAATTTATACAATAATTCGTTAACTTTCGAAAACGCAACGTCATTAAATTTTCGCTCA
>NW_017096501.1:7735-11162 GCF_001412225.1 Nicrophorus vespilloides
TAGATTTTTGCTTATATTTCGAAAATTAATAAAACTACAATAATATTTTAATACACGAATTAAAGCTAATTATATAAGGAATAAAATGAGTATAAATACATTTTTATGGCGCTCTTGGATTTCTTGGAATTTATTGTCAAAATTTATACAATAATTCGTTAACTTTCGAAAACGCAACGTCCTTAGATTTTCGCTCATATCTTAAAAACTAGTAAAGACAAATTAATAATAAAATACACTAATTAAAGCTAAAATTATAAGGAATAAAATGATATAAATATAAAATCTCTTTGTGTAAAAAAAGTAATATAAAACACGTATTTTCAAATATCAATTTCGTTTATTGAGTTGTTTTTGTAACCTTCCAAAACGCAGTGTCCTTAGATTTTTGCTTATATTTCGAAAATTAATAAAACTACAATAAAATTTTAATACATAAATTAAAGCTAATTATATAAGGAAAAAAATGAGTATAGATACATTTGTATGGCGCTCTTAGATTTCTTGGAATTTATTGTCAAAATTTATACAATAAATCGTTAACAATTAATCGCTTTGTGTAAAATAAAACATGTATTTTCAAATATCAATTTCGTTCATTCAGTAATATATTTCTGTTGTTCGTGAAATTGCTGGAATGTTATATAACGTTCGGGATGTGTAAATCATTTTTATCAATTAGCAGATCGTCGAGTTGAATGGGCGTGAGGGTTTGGACCGAAAAATTTCTCTAATAAATCCGGGTTTCTCCTTCCCTCCGCAACAAGGTGAACTTATTTAATTATCGGAAGCCATAAATCGGAAAAAAGGGAGAGTACACTGGCTTTTCGCTGCTGCTGCTGCTGCTTCAGATATATTTTTTCTCTTTCTCTGCTATTGTCGTTGCCCAGACGAAAGTGGATGGTATTAATCAAAGTCCATTACAAAAACTACAATCCCCCATACAAAAAAAAAACAACAAAAATAAAATTGGAGGGTTAAATCCACTATAAATAAAAGCTCATGCAGACAGTAATAATAATATTGATAATGGTTGTAGTAATTGTAATAGTAGTTAGGTAGGCTGTGATTGTACTCATTGAAAATATAAGCTATCGTCATAGTGAGCTTTGGATTTAATTATCGCGAACAATGGGGACGCGCTCACA
This sequence comes from Nicrophorus vespilloides, assembly GCF_001412225.1. Taxonomy (NCBI): domain Eukaryota; kingdom Metazoa; phylum Arthropoda; class Insecta; order Coleoptera; family Silphidae; genus Nicrophorus; species Nicrophorus vespilloides. The sequence goes on from NW_017096501.1 coordinate 8,884, forward strand.
ATGTGTGTGTGTGCATCGGAATTATGGAATCCACATTTACGATCGAACGGCTCTATACCACGTAACCAAATGGATACGATTCAATTACCGACGCCGATTTTGACGGCAAACTTGATGATAGCGACAACAATCGATACCCAATCCGAATGCTGAATGCAGTCGCGCACGGTCTAAGCCCAGAAATCCCTTGGTAATTAGTATACTCGTCCTTCATCGCTCCCTCAATTTTTTCGCTCCTCGTGCAGTTTCAATTTTAAATTTTACACACACAAAAGTTCCTTAATTTATGCCGCTTTCATAACTATTATTCAAATCCCGGTTAGTTTATATATTCAGCAAATTAGTACGCATTGTTTCCCCCATGGGAGACGGGGGTGGAAGAGGACAAATCGATACGTACACACATCCACATTATTATTACCACATACGCCTAGATATTATATACAAATATAATAAATACACGTGTGTGCATGCGTTGCGTTTAACGAGAAATAACGTACTATTTAATTTCGCTCTTTTCGCTGGGAAAACGTAATTTATATTCCTACACATCCATCGCCGCAAAACATGTGCGTTCGTTATTATTTTTAATGACAAAATTGTACTTTTGACTTCAAAGAAATGCACCACCCCATTACGACATATCGAACTAACAAGAACTAAAAAAGAAAAAGTATATGCATAGAAACTTACGTTCGGACTCACACAGCCGGGAAAATTTGAAAGTAATTATTCGAAACGACTCTCTAATTTTCATCAATCTGTTCTCGGAATACGTGGACATTGCTTGGAACTTGTTAACTCAATCGTACAATAGGTGAATTACACTTTATGTTGGAAATAATACTAATTTAAGCGCATATAGATTTTAGCGTGTAACTCGAAAACTAGGATAGATTGATTAATCATTTAATATACTAGTTAAAGCTAAATGATAAAGGAATACAATGAGTATAAATTGTAGCATCTTTATTATTGACAAACCTAATTAATTAATTAATTGAATAAGTAATGACATTAATGTTTTGCTTATTTCTCAAAAAATATGATGAATATGATAATTACTGATTGTAACTTGGTTTGTGTACAATTTACTGTTGAATTTAAAACAAAAAATATTGAAACACTTAAAGATTATTGCGTATATCTCAAAAACTAGGATAGTTAGAAAAATGAGTAAATACACTAAATAAAGCAAAAATAACAGGAATTAAATGGATATAGCTGCATATTTATAATTCGTTTTGATTTCTTGTAAATTACGTTAAAATTGAAATAATATTTTTGTAAATCTCATCAATAGCACTATCATTAGATTATTGCTTATATCTCGAAAACTAAGATATGTAGAATAATTATTGAATACTCTAATTAAAGCTAAATATCTAGGGAATAAAATAAGTGTAAATGTATGTTTATGAGGTAGTTGGTTTGTGTGCAATTCACTGTTGAATTTAATACAAAAAATATTGAAATACTTAAAGATTATTGCGTATATCTCAAAAACTAGAATAGTTAGAAAAATGAGTAAATACACTAAATAAAGCAAAAATAACAGGAATTAAATGGATATAGCTGTATATTTGTAACTCGTTTCGATTTCTTGTAAATTACGTTTAAATTGAAATAATATTTTTGTAAATCTCATCAAACGAATTGTCCTTAGATTATTGCTTATATCTCGAATGCTAGGATAGTTACAAAAATCATTGTATACACTAATTGAACCTAAATGAATAGGGAATAAAACTAGTGCATAAGCACATATGTGAAGTTCATAATTTACGTTTAAAATTGAATCAACTTAAAAAAAACAGTATCATTAGATTATTGCTTATATCTCGAAAACTAGTATATGTAGGATAATTATTGAATACTTTAATTAAAACTAAATATCTAGGGAATAAAATAAGTGTAAATGTATGTTTATGAGGTAGTTGGTTTGTGTACAATTTACTGTTGAATTTAAAACACAAAATATTGAAACACTTAAAGATTATTGCGTATATTTCAAAAACTAGGATCGTTAGAAAAATGAGTACATACACTAAATAAAACAAAAATAACAGGAATGAAATGGATGTAACTGCATATTTGTAACTGGTTTTGATTTCTTGTAAATTACGTTAAAATTGATTTTTTTTTGTAAAATGTGTAAGTGTAAAAATGAATAAACTGAAAGTGCAGTATCATTAGATTATTGCTTATATCTCGAAAACTAGGATATGTAGAATAATTATTGAATACTCTAATTAAAGCTAAATATTTAGAGAATGTAA
>NW_017096501.1:11174-34598 GCF_001412225.1 Nicrophorus vespilloides
AGTTCAATGTATTGTGGAACTGGTTTTCTGGAATATTGCTGGAATATATTTATAATACGCAAATGCAAAATCATTTCACTCGCAAAACGCAGAACCTTGAATAGAGAGCAGAGAGAGAGAAAGACATAAGAGAAGAAGTTGAAAAAGGAGAAACGAAACGAAATGAAACGAAATCAGTTTGTTTATGGTATCTGCCTGCGATTTCAATAAATGCATATGAAATCTTTGAAAGCCGGATAATGACCACGATAAATATGGGATTTTTCCTGAATGCGAAAACGTTACTGCATTGAGTGGGTTAACTGGATTTTAGTCTCACTGCTTTTTTTCTCTCCACTCGCACGTTTTAAATTTAGTTTAATGATTCATACCTTTGCAAACTAAACTTTAATTTAATGCTTTATTATTAAGTATATGAATTATAGAATAAAACTAAAAAAAAAAATCAAATTATTCAAATTCAAATTAAAGATAAAACAATAAGGAATAAAATGCATGCTATTAAAGTTGTAAAAAAAGTGCTGCAATCTTTGGGCTATATCTTGAAAACTATTGATGCCAACTTTATGTTCGAATGAGTAAATTAAAGCTAGAACTACATGTAACCAAATGTATGCAAAATAAAATTTGTAGTATTCTTGACAAACTTGCAATCAACTATCAAAATTGTAACAAAATGTTGTGATTTTTTTGGTAAAAAAGTGCTTTTACTATTTAGCATACATCTTGAAAACTGCTGAAGCCAACTTTATTATTGAATATGCAAATTAAAGATAAAACTATATGTAACCAAATGTATGCAAAATCAAATTTGTAGTATTCATGACACACTTGCAATCAACTATCAAAATTGTAACAAAATGTTGTGATCTTTTGGTAAATAAAGTGCTTTTAGTAATTAGCATACATCTTGAAAACCGCTGAAGCCAACTTTATTGTTGAATATGCAAATTAAAGCTAAAACTATATGTAACCAAATGTATGCAAAATCAAATTTGTAGTGTTCAGGATATACTTGCAATCAACTATCAAAATTGTAACAAAATGTTGTGGGTTTTTGGTAAAAAAGTGCTTTTAGTATTTATCATATATCTTGAAAGCCGCTGAAGCCAACTTTATTGTTGAATATGTAAACTATAGCTAATACTATATGTAACCAAATGTATGCAAAATCAAATTTATAGTATTATTGACAAACTTGCAATAAACTATCAAAATTGTAACAAAATGTTGTAATTTTTTGGTAAAAAAGTGCTTTTACTATTTAGCATACATCTTGAAAACCGCTGAAGCCAACATTATTGTTGAATATGCAAATTAAAGCTAAAACTATATGTAACCAAATGTATGAAAAATCAAATTTGTAGTGTTCTTGACAAACTTGCAATCAACTATCAAAATTGTAACAAAATGATGTGATTTTTTGGTAAAAAAGTGCTTTTAGTATTTAGCATATATCTTGAAAACCGCTGAAGCCAACTTTATTATTGAATATGCAAATTAAAGATAAAACTATATGTAACCAAATGTATGAAAAATCAAATTTGTAGTATTCATGACAAACTTGCAATCAACTATCAAAATTGTAACAAAATGTTGTGATCTTTTGGTAAAAAAAGTGCTTTTAGTAATTAGCATACATCTTGAAAACCGCTGAAGCCAACTTTATTGTTGAATATGCAAATTAAAGCTAAAACTATGTGTAATAAAATGTATGCAAAATAAAATTTGTAATATTCACAATTTACTTGTAATTCGCTATTAAAATTGTAACAATTGTAACAAAATACTGAATGATTGCTGTAATTCAACCTCTTAACGTACAATATTTTAATTACAATCTACGCGATTATCGAAATGAATCCACCGGTTATTATTAATTTTCATGTAGAATGCAAAAGCGGCGATGCTTTCGAGCGGATTTATTAAAACGTAGCCGGATTAATATATAACATTTAATTAAAAAGCGCCGAATAATGGAATCAATCGGGCGATTTTATATTCGTCTCCGGGCAATAAAGAAGCAGAATTTACGGGCGTCTCGTATTTGCATACATACACAGCAGCAGCAGCGACAGAATTTCAAAATAAATTTGAAGAAAATAAAAGAAAAAGGATGTTCAACGTTATTATTGTGTTCGGATATTAAATGCGGGAAAATTGTCTCCGCGGTGAAAATAAATTACTTCATTTTATAAGCAGTTGCAGCTGGTTTATGTATACAATTACTGTGCGGCTACTGCAGCCAGTCACTGCTACTACTACTACAACTCCGCTCTTTAATACAGCCATAATGCAGCATCTTTAAAGAAGCGAACGCAGAAACTGAAATGCTTATTAATTACTTGTCTGTTCTGTTTATTCTTGCGCCGTTTCAGTTATTTTTGCTTTCTTTACTATTGTTGTTGTTGCTTTTTTTTATTATGAAGAGGTGTTACATGGGCGCAAGTAGATAGACATACGCAAACATTAAATGCCATTAGATTAAACATGTTCCCTCACTTTACTAAAAGGCTGTTCGCATGACACCATCAATCACAGTCAACGTGCAAACAGACCTAGTCCATCTTCCTCATTAATATTTCGCGCGCGCACACACGTGTTTATTCATCAAAATCTAAATAGAAGACAATTAACAATGCAACTGAAACATTTAGATTATCTGAAGAAAACACATGTTCTTTTTCTTTGTGTTTATTTACAGTCCATCAACCAAAGCAACATTAATTTAATAATGACTTTGATTTATACACATTTTTAGAAAGAAATTTACTTAAAGCTACAGTTTTTGTTTGTGAAAATCACTGTAATTTTTATATTATGAAAAATTTCAAGTTTTCATTTGATTCATTTATATTAATCTCTCAATAATTGAACAGTAATTTCAAAGATTTAGTTTATTTTAAGTTGTTTTTGATGAAAATCCATAAAAATACAAACGATATATTTTACTATTTCCAACTGCAAGTTTCAATGCAAATTATTTTTATTCAAGCAAAAAACACATAAAGTTGTGAAACACATAAAATTTTTTGTTTATGAAAATCACTGTAATTTTTAAATTTCATTTATTATATTATGAAAAATTTCAAGTTTTCATTTGATTCATTTATATTAATTTCTGTAATAATTGAACAGTAATTTCGAAGATTTAGTTTATTTTAAGTTGTTTTTCAAGAAAATCCATAAAATACATACGATATATTTTACTATTTCCAACTGCAAGTTGCAATGCAAATTATTTTTATACTGTAATTTTTAAATTTCATTTATTATATTATGAAAAATTTCAAGTTTTCATTTGATTCATTTATATTAATCTCTCAATAATTAAACAGTAATTTCGAAAATTTAGTTTATTTTAAGTTGTTTTTGAAGAAAATCCATGAAATACAAACGATATATTTTACTATTTCCAACTGCAAGTTTCAATGCAAATTATTTTTATTCAAGCAATCTCATTTCGAATTTATCAATTTTCTAAATAACAAATTAAATATATAAATTTTTTAACATTTATAAATTATTTAAGAAACAAAAAAAGAAGATATTTCGTTAAAGTTCTCATGAGGATTTAGCTTAATATTTACTTTGTTTATAATATTTTTCTTGCGAAATACATTAAAATTAATAAAAACTGATGTAATTTTTAAATTTTAATTATTTTATTATAAAAAAAAATCAGTGTTTTCTATTAATCCACTTTTATCAACCTCTATAATTCTAAATTCAATAGTAATTTCGAATGATTAAGTTTATTTGTCGTTGTGTTTTTTGAAGAATTTTACAATTCCCAACTGCAAATTTTAATGCGAATTATTTTAATTCCAAAGAATTGTTTTGAATTTATAACATTTTCTTATTACAAATACTGAGGAACCTCGCTTAACGAGTGTAATCCAAAATTTCCAGACTTTTACTCGTATAGTGAAACAATTGTAGAAAATGATGGACTTCTCTTCTGATTACGAAATTTTTTTCTTACAATTCGTTAATCGAGGTTCCACTGTACTATTTAGCGTGTTCATATGAAGAAAAAAAAAAGATAATTTGTTAAAAATTCAGCTTATTTAGAAAGGTTAAAGGACTTTGCGAATTCGTTTCTTAATTTCCTTAATTAATTTATTGCTGCCATAAACATCGCAGTTGTCTACCATCATTATTATTATTCTCTTTTTTTTTTATTACATACTTTCCATCCTTCTCGAGCGCAAACAAATGCACACACGTCCATTCCTCCTCGTGTCTTTCTGTCCGCACTCTTGATGATACAGGCTACAACAATGGCTAATTGAATTGCATATTGTATGCGTTAATGGTTTTACGACTTACGGCCGTAATTACTGCGGACTTACAAAATTGACGCTAATTGCATTCGCTTTGACGTTTGTAAATTACGCACATGATTCAGTCCGGTCCGTAATATAATACATGATTCACTACACACAATGCAGTTTCAGTGAAATTTCCAAAATCTACACAACAACAACAACAAAACGATACATACAACATTTGTAACATGTCTCATGTCTGTACGTGTGTTTTTTTTTTTGTAGAAGCACATGAAACTCCCCGAGGGTTTTGCATTCTTTCTCTCTCCGATATGTATCTTACACGAAATCGAAAACAAATAAAAGTAATTACTGATAATAATGCTGCGTGACTATTGGGGAAAAATGGCGGGCGCATTTCGAACTCCTGCAGTCGGCATTTACACACACACACTATATAGTATTAGTAAGTATACACGAATACACGTGTACGCGCGGTGTGTGTGGTTCGGAAATAATTGCGGCCGTGTCTGCCGGAAAGTCTGCACGCACCTTTTCCCGGTATAAAAACCACTTATGGAGCTGAAAGAGAGCTTCGACTACAACAGCAACAACAACAACAACAAAATAGCAGAAATAATGAAATGAAGAGGAAGAGAAATGGGCGTTGAAGCGGACTCGGATTAGGTCCTACCGGACACGGAAATGTCCACCATTGTCCGCACACAAGATCCAATCTCATTAACGAGACTTTATCATTTAATTATGTTGTCGTTGCGGGCACCGCGCGATTACGCAACGCGTCCCGTCTGCCAGCCATCCAGCCAGCCAGAGTCCACCCTTTCCACAGAACCCCGCTAATTTGCCGATGATTAATTGCGAATTTGATAAATAAATAACAATAATTGCCGGTTAAATGGCCTCGCATGCGATACGGATTATGTCATTACATTGGGATTATTCCAGTTTCGTTTTATTTTACTCCCTTCTCTCTCACACACACTCTTCAATTTTTTTTGCTATGTGTGTATTATGCATAGCTTTTGCTGCGCACGCTGTGTACTATATATATATATAGAGAGAGAGAGAGTACTACTACTATATAGTATTCGGAATCCGACGAATGTCCGCAATCCGGAGGGAAAAGCCCTTCTGGCCGTTCGCGTTCCTGAACCGCCCCCGCAGCATTCCGCATCCATCGACACGTCAATGGCATTCATCAATTCCATCATATCATAATTAAAATTTTAGACGAAAAAAAAAATCATCACGTTTAAACTCATGTTACGTTCACCCCAACAAACCATAAGAATTATCGTTAGATTTTTGAAGAAAATTACTATAAACAAATTGATTATTTTATATGGACATTGATGATAAAACTAGAGAGATTAATATAAAAGTAAAAATGTTCTTCTAGAGACATCAGTTCGGGCAATGATTAGCTTTGAAAAAACGAAAAAGTGTCTTTTAAAATTTATTAAGAGATCAAAAGTAGCGTTGTAGACCACAAATCATAAGAATTATCGTTAGATTTTAGAAGAAAATTAATATAAACAAATTGATTATTTTATATGGACATTGAAGATGAAACTAGAGAGATTAATATAAAAGTAAAAATGTTTTTCTACATACATCAGTTCGGGCACTGATTAGCTTTGAAAACGAAACAATTTATAAGTATCTTTTACAGTTTATTAAGAGATCAAAAGTAGCGTTGTAGACCACCAAATACACAAAAAAACAATCAACAATATCCATCAAAGGTCTGAATCGCTAAGTTGTTAATTAGTGTAGTCATCAGACATGTTTTTTTTTCCACCTGACCCCAGTAACTTGGGCAAGTGTAAAGAAATCTCAAATTAATAAAGACAGTGGCTTTGTGAAATTGTGCAAAACGCGAAAGCCAAGTGAAGTGTGGAGAGGAAAAAAGGAGAAGAATATAAAAGTATAAAGGTAGACATTTGCGTCTTTTCCAAATTGATTTTAGCAAATTCTTCAAAAAAAAAAACTGCTAAAGATACATAGACAAGAAGAACAGTCAACTACGAATACATGATTTAGTTACTTTTCGATTTGTTAAGTTTAAACGAAAGATAAATGTTTTATTTATTGTAGCTATCATTGATGTAATTTGTTTTCATACTTTATACTTACATAATTTGCCAATCTTTGTCAAATGTTAATAGTAAACAGTATTTTTTTTGTTATTGAAATCTTCACTTTGATTCGACACTCAAAGAAGGTGTTTTTTTTTGTACTTATTTCGCAATGAGAATTTGAGTTATTTATAAAAAAAAAAGAAAATCTTCAGAACTTTCTGGTTACAAATAGCATTTTTTTTACAATATTTTTACATTTATTGATAAAAGTGAAAATTTATTAATTTTTTGAAAATTTTACATAATTAAACATATTATAATTGATTTAGTTACTTTTCAATTTGTTATGTTTAAACGAAAGATAAATGTTTTGTTAATTATCATAGCTATCATTGATGTAATTTATTTTCATACTTTATGCTTACATAATTTGCCAATCTTTGTCAAATGTTAATAGTAAACAGTATTTTTTTTTGTTATTGAAATCTTCACTTTGATTCGACACTCAAAGAAGGTGTTTTTTTGTACTTATTTCGCAATGAGAATTTGAGTTATTTATAAAAAAAAAAAAAAACTTCAGAACTTTCTGGTTACAAATAGCATTCTTTTACAATATTTTTACATTTACTGGTAAAAGTGAAAATTTATTAATTTTTTGAAAATTTTACATAATTAAACATATTATAATTGATTTAGTTACTTTTCAATTTGTTATGTTTAAACGAAAGATAAATGTTTTGTTAATTATCATAGCTATCATTGATGTAATTTATTTTCATACTTTATGCTTACATAATTTGCCAATCTTTGTCAAATGTTAATAGTAAACAGTATTTTTTTTTGTTATTGAAATATTCACTTTGATTCGACACTCAAAGAAGGTGTTTTTTTTGTACTTATTTCGCAATGAGAATTTGAGTTATTTATAAAAAAAAAGAAAATCTTCAGGACTTTCTGGTTACAAATAGCATTATTTTACAATATTTTTACATTTACTGGTAAAAGTGAAAATTTATGAATTTTTTGAAAATTTTACATAATTAAACATATTATAATTGATTTAGTTACTTTTTAATTTGTTATGTTTCAACGTAAAATAAATGTTTTGTTAATTATCGTAGCTATCATTGATGTAATTTGTTTTCATACTTTATACTTACATAATTTGCCAATCTTTGTCAAATCTTAATAGTAAACAGTATTTTTTTTGTTATTGAAATATTCACTTTGATTCGACTTTGTTCTTCTTTGAGCGCAAATTGTGCAAGACGCGCAGCCAAGTGAAGTGTGGAGAGGAAAAGAAGAAGAATATAAAAGTATAAAGGTAGACATTTGCGTCTTTTCCTAATTGATTTGAATTTAGCAAATTCTTCAAAAAAAAAACTGCTAAAGATACATAGACAAGAAGAACAGTCAACTACGAATACATTATTAAGAAAACTCGAATAATTCCAGCTTCGTTGTCGACTATACTCTTCTTGGAGGAATTATCACAGTACATATTTTTTTGAACCAAAATTGTACATTGTATAAAGATCATTCTAACGACATCTGCTGCTTCTTGCTGTTGCTGCAACCACAAGAGTTGTTGATTTCTTGGGAGCTGGCTTCTTAGCAGCAGGCTTTTTCGCTGAGGATTTCTTTGTTGGAGCTTTACCGCATGGTTTACAACCTGTCATCTTGGATATTTTAATTTATTTTTGTCTTTCTGTTGTAAACGATTGTCATTGAAAGGTAATATTTTGTAGAGTGTTTGTATCACTTTTGTTGTTGTAAAGATGTGGGATTTTGTGATCTTAATTGATTCGTGTTCAATGTTGAACCGTGCTAAAATCATTGATTCTTCGTGATGTGTTGGTTTCATGTCGAATATATTGTATGAGACGATTAATACGTTAATCAAGTAGTGTTATGGGAAACAAGTTGTTATCAGAAGTAGCGTATTATATAGGTGTTACAGAACAAGGGATTCTACCCTCCTTTCTCGTGATCTTCATTGTTCTCGCTTGTCACATAGTATCCGCTGGTGAAACAAGCGAAGAGCGCTTCTGTTTCACTGCAACTACCCAGATCCAAACTGTATCAAATTCATACTTACATTTACTAGTGAATGTACAAATTTAGCATTACTTATATAATTTTTTTACAATATTTTTTACATTTACTGGTAAAAGTGGAAATTTATTAATTTATTGAAAATTTTACACAATAATATGTTTATATAATTGATTTAGTTACTTTTCGATTTGTTAAGTTTGAACGAAAGATAAATGTTTTGTTAATTATCAAAGCTATCATTGATGAAATTTCTCTACTTACTTACATAATTTGCAAATCTTTCATATAGTTCTTTTTACTTGTTAAATTAAAAATATCTTGTTAAAGTTAAGACTCTTATAAAATAAACATTTTTCGTGATTGATTTAAAAAAATGTAACAAATCTTAATAATAAACAGTATTTTTTTTTGCTATTCACTTTGTTTCGACCTTGTTTTTCTTTGAGTGTTTTTTTGTTCTTATTTTGCAATGAGAATTTGAGTTATTTATAAGAAAAAAGAGAAAATCTTCAGACCATTTACTAGTGAATGTATAAATTTATATAATTTATTTCTTTTACAATATTTTTTACATTTACCAGTAAAAGTGAAAATTTATTAATTTATTGAAAATTTTACAAATTATAATTGATTTAGTTACTTTTCGATTTGGTAAGTTTAAACAAAACATAAATGTTTTGTTAATTATCAAAGCTATCATTGATGTAATTTGTTTTCATACTTATATAATTTGCTAAGTTGCAAATCTTTCATATAGTTTTTTCTTACTTGTTACATTAAAAATATCTTGTTAAAAGTAAGACTCTTATTAAATGTAAGAAATCTTAATATTAAACAGTATTTTTATTTATTATTGAAATATTCACTTTGATTCGACTTTGTTCTTCTTTGAGCATGTTTTTATTTATTTCGCAATGAGAATTTGAGTTATTTAAAAAAAATATGAAAATCTTCTGAACTTTCGATTTGTAAAAGAAAGATAAATGTTTTGTTAATTATCATAGCTATCATTGATGTAATTTGTTTATTTACATAATTTGCTAATTTGGCAATTCACTATATAAATGTTATGATTAATGAGACTTGAAACGAAACTTTGATTCGACTTTGTACTTCTTTGAGTGTTTTTTTCTTCTTTTTTTTTCTCAATGAGAATTTGAGTTATTTAAAAAAAAAACGAGAAAATCTTCAGAACTTTCTGGTTACAAATAGGAATTATCGATTGGATATTAAAGGTTACTGCGTCCTCAAGAGTTAATGGCGCAGAAGAGTGCCGCTAAAAATACGAATGATTAAAGCGATGATTTTCGCTGGTGTCTGCGGTATTTCCATCCATTCGTGCGTTTCGCGATATGTTTACTCGTGGTTTATAAACCTCTGCACTTTTGGATAGAATAAACTTTTTTATTGTCGGTCTTCTCGTCGACAAATTTATTACCAGAGCCGAATTGTGCCCTGTCGCCGTATACCATCTATGTATACGCTATATATTTTTGTTAACTTTTATTACGGGTCAAAATTTATGGTGTCGAGTCACTCTCTGTATTTCTCTCTCTTTCACTCCTATTAATACCGTGTATTTCCATGGCACGCCGACTGCGGTTCTTTTGTATTCGATTGTGATGTGGTCTGGACGAAAAAGTTGCCACGTTAAAAATCATAATTAGCTCCCGTCGCCGCCGCCTCCGATCGCACCGAAATCAACGACTAAAAATCAGAGACAGACAGAGATGAAAAGTTGATCGAATCGCATTAATTAAACGTCTCATTAAATCTGAACCACTTGTATTTCTTTAAACCATATTTCGAAGAATGTTTAATATTTCATTTACTGTGAAACACGTTAATTTTAATTAATTAATTAATTAATTAATAAAACGAAGAAACAATTAACAATTTGTATAAGCAATTTACGAATTGTGCATTTAACAAAATAATACGAATTGATTTACGTTAAAAACAAATCCGGTGGGAAACGCATCTTAATTAATCGTAATTTCGGTAAAATTCGTTGGATTTATTCAAAGTTGTCTGGATTTTGTTAATTTTTAATTAACTGAAGCAAACAAATTTATTTCATTAAAAAAAATAAACTTACAATTGATTTTTTTTTCAAACAATTTTTGCCTTATATCCGTAAATACAAGAAATTAATACATTTTACACGTGATAAAAGCGAATTACGATTCAAAGTTTGAATTGAAATTTACAGCGAAATTTCCCATTCTCATGGACGAAACAGTTTGCAGACCAAGAGACAACTTTAATTTCCCCTAAGTGCTTATGATGAGACAAGGTGCACAATTTGATAATTACGCGTTGCGATAGGAAAAAAAAATCGCAATTTCTCCGCTTCTTGCATTTATTATATCGTTTTGCTGTTGCCACAATTGTTACAATTTTCGTTGTCGGATGTTTTTTTTTTGTTTTGTTTTCGTAGCGCGGCTCTCTTTGATCGGAGAGCTAAGTAATTTAACGCGAGCGAAAAAGAGAGGCGGCGGCGGCTGTGGCGGTGGAAAAGAGGAGGAAGAGGGCTTCAGTTTCCAGCGTCGCGAGCACGGATTGAAATTATTCCGCTTTTCTAAACGCTACGTTCTGTCCTCTGCAGCGGCCGCACGTCGGAAATTAATTCGAGCAATGTATCTTCATCCCTTAACTTAAAACACACACAATCACTGCAACAAAAAAAAAGTAATCTATAACTGATCTAATTGTTCCATTACAATAGCGACAAAGCTATTATTTTTTTATCAAAAATCCACAAAATCCAACATTATTTTTCGTTTTTACAACTTGAAAAAGTAGATTAATTTGATTATTAAATAATTTCTTGAGTTTTATTAAAATTTAATTAGATGTTTTATTGATTTAAGTTAATTTTTGTATATAAATAATTATAATTTTAATATATACATTAATTGTTTCTCTATCCATTAAATCCAAATAAATGTGTAATTATAAATAGAAATTAACGATTTTTTTTGTAGTTAAAAACGATAATTTTTTAATATGTTTAAATAAATAAATTTATTGTAACTAGATAGACTTTTTTTAACATATTTTTACTTATTCTGGTAAATTTTTCTCTTTACATTCATAAAATTAGTATTTTTATATAATATTCTTTTACTTTGATCCTTTTCTTTACAAAGAAAAGAATTATTTAATTATGTACTATAATTCAACAAACTTTTTACTTAAATTTTTTAAATTGAAAAAAAAATAAGATTTTTATTAGAAATTTTCATTTATTTTCTTAACTCTTCTTGGTAATTAAATAAAATGATATAATTATTTACTTATATACACAAATCAACGAATTTTAGCTAAAAAAAACACATTTTTGTAAAAAAAATTAAATAAATTACAAATTTTTGAAATTTCTTAAAAAAACTTTGTTTTTTTAATAAATTTTCAATTATTTTTTCTTTATCCATTAAATCCAAATAAATGTGTAATTATAAATAGAAATTAACGATTTTTTTGTAGTTAAAGAACGATAATTTAATATTCTTCAATAAATAAATTGATTGTAACTAGATACATTTTTTTATAACATATTTTCACTTATTCTGGTAAATTTTTCTCTTTACATTCACAAAATTAGTATTTTTTTATAATTTTCTTTTACTTTGGTACCTTTCTTTACAAATAAAAGAATTGTTTAATTAAGTACTATAAATGAACAAAAAATTTTCTTAAATTTTTTAAATTGAAAAAAAAAATGAGATTTTTATAATAAATTTTCATTTAATTTGTTAACTCTTCTTGTAAATTAAATAAAATAAAATAATTATTTACTTATATACACAAATCAACGAATTTTAGCTAAAAAAACACATATTTGTAACAAATTTTTGAATGAATTCATGTTGTTTTAGCTAAAAAAAGAGTTTTATTAAAATTTAAGTAGATGGTTTTACTGATTTAAGTTAATTTTTGTATATAAATAATTAAAATTTAAATATATACATTAATTGTCAAATTTTTTAAATTTCTTAAAAAAATTGAATCAATTATTAAAAAAATTAATAATTGTTAGATGTTTTTTTTAATAAATTTTTAATTATTTTTTCTTTATCCATTAAATCCAAATAAATGTGTAATTATAAATAGAAATTAACGATTTTTTTTGTAGTTAAAGAACGTTAATTTCTTAATATTCTTGAATAAATAAATTGATTTTTTTTTAACATATTTTCACTTATTCTAGTAAATTTTTCTCTTTACAAACTTTTCTTTACAAATAAAAGAATTGTTCAATTAAGTACTACAAATAACCAAAAAATTTTCTTAAATTGAAAAAAAAAATCATTTATTTTCTTAACTCTTCTTGGTAATTAAATAAAATGAAATAATTATTTACTTATATACACAAATCAACGAATTTTAGCTAAAAAAAAACACTAATTTTTCTACTATTTTTTGTATGCATTCCAAAAATTATTATGTTTATAAATTTTCATGAACTTTAATAACTTTTCATTACAAATACTTAAAATGAAATAACTATCTAATTAAATATACAAATCAACGAATGTTTTCAAACAAAAAAAACATTTATTTCTAAAATTTTTGAATTAAAAATAATTATTTTTTACGTAATTTTTGTATGAAAATAATTAAAATTATATTAATGTTTAATAATACATGTAAATTAACAGATTTTTGCATGAAGATGCTTGAAAATTACATTTTCAAGTACCCGGCGCATCCACCATTTCCCAGTGAACTCTTGTTATTGAAATATTGAAATACGAACAAATTGTGCTACGCAATTTCAGTATCGTTCGGCATTTTCATTTCTTATTACTTTCGGGCACTCTTCGAACGGTTTCCGGAGTTCACTGAAAGCGAAGATTCCCAAAGTGAAAAGGAAGAGCTTCTTCATAATCTACGTTGGGATGAAATCACGTCACGTCTGCGGAACATAATTTGCGCTCTTTTGTTCAACCGTTTCCGAATTTATGTATAGACGCATAATCCATACGCAGAAGTACACGAAGCAGACGTTCCGCGTGGTAAATTTTGAATCAATAATAATAATAACACTAAGTAAAAGGGGAGGTTAGATTAGAGCAATGCATATTATCTGCACGGAGTTTCTATCTCTTACTCCGCTCATCTCACACCCTTCCCTTCTCTTTGGAAACTTCACTACTCAATACCCGGAATCGGAAACTGCAGATCCACCCGCTCCAACCCAAAATATCATCCCTCATCCCTCATTTATCTCTCTCTCTCTGTGTGTGTGAATCTATGTATGTTTCTCTTCTATCTTGTACGTAATCAGATTTGGTTGTTCGCGATGTTGGTGCGGTTAACCAGAAGCTCTCGATACGGTTTCGGTGCCTTTAAAACAAACGAATAGAGAGGGTTCGGATATTGCGAGAATCAACACAAATGGAAGACGAAAGTGGTGACTGGGATTTGGGCTTCACTCCCATCGACGATTCGAATTATCCAGCATTCAAATTATTTACAAATCTTACACCAACTAAGTTTTCATTGCCAAAGCAATTTGTAAATCATTTACACCAATATTCCACGTTCTAATCACGTGTTATTCAATATTTTCTCTCATCAATTACAAATTTTCACCACAAAACATTTTAAAATATTGCAACTAAATTCATATTTCTAATCTACATTTGAAACATAGCTAATAGCATAGCTAATTAATATAAAGTTGTCATTAATTGCATGATTGGTTTTTATCACAACAATTTTAAACATTTTTATTGTTTGTAAAATAAAGAAATTTTTGTAAATTTATTCAAAATCACAAATATTATAATCAAAATTAAAATTATAATACAATTAAAACTAAAAATTGGAAAGTAATAAGTAAAATGATGATCATTTCATTGTCTTGTTGCTTTTTTTTACAAATATGAAATCAATATTTTATGAAAATTAATCCAAAAATTAAGTAATTTCATATAATTTTATTACAATTGAAAATATAATATAAATATAAAATAATAATATTTTCTGTTGATTTTATTATACAAATTTTAGAAAATTTATAAGAAATTGAATAGAAAAGAAACAAGTAATATAAATAATAATTTTAATTATTATCGTTTATTGAACTTTTATACACAAGAAAGAGGAATGTAATGAAAAATATATCATAATTAAAAAAAAAAGCTAAATAATTTTATGTAAATTTTACAAGAATTAAATAAAAACTGAAATGTAATAATAGTAAATACATAAGAAACTATAAAAATCACAAATTTATTAAGAAAAATCAGAAAAGTAAATATTTTTTTTTGTAAATTTTACAAGAATTGAATAGAAACTGAAATTTAATAAGTAAAATACATAAGAAATCACAAATTTATTAAGAAAAATCAAAAAGTAAATATTTTTTTTGTAAATTTTACAAGAATTGAATAGAAACTGAAATTTAATAAGTAAAATACATAAGAAATCACAAATTTATTAGAAAATTCAAAAAAACTAAATTATTTTATGAAAACTTTACATGAATTGAATAGAAACTAAAATTTAATAATTAAAATACATAAGAAATCACAAATTTATTAAAAAAAATTGAAAAACTAAATAATTTTATGAAAATTTTACAAGAATTGAATAGAAACTGAAATGTAACAAGTAAAAAACATAAGAAATCACAAATTTACAAAAAATTAATCATAATTGAAGAAAAACAAATAATTTTATGTACTTTTTAGTAGAATTCAATACAAACTATAATATAAAGAAAATAAAGTTTTCATTTCGTTTATTGATTTTCTATAATACATAAGAAATATTGGTAAATTTTACAAAAATTGAAAATTTCATTTAGAATTGAAAAGAATAATTTTACTTCTTCATATTTTCTATTGATTTTATACACAAAAGAAATAACAAATAAATAAAAATCAATCATAATTGAAAAAACTGAACAATTTAATATAGATTTTTTTTGTATAGAAAACGTAAATTCTATAAGAATTGAAAAATCATAAGAAATCGCAAATTTTTCATGTTTAAATATTTTCCATTGATTTTTATACACATAAAATATAACAAATTAATAAAAATCAATTATAATTAAAAAAAACTGAACAATTTAATATAGATTTTTTTTGAATAGAAAACGTAAATTTTATAAGAATTGAAAAATCATAAGAAATCGCAAATTTTTCATGTTTAAATATTTTCTATTGATTTTTATACACATAAGATATAACAAATTAATAAAAATCATTTATAATTAAAAAAACTGAACAATTCAATATAGATTATTTTTTTTATAGAAAACGCATCTAATTAACGAAAATGTTAATAAACGAGATTAATTCAGTTGATCGATTGATTTAATCAAGCTACTTGTTCGAGCTAATAACAATGATCGTTTGCGTATTAATTATGCGGTAGTTAACTGAAACGTCCACATATAAATTTTGATCGGTCGCAATTAAGACCGAGCCCATTCCGGAGGAAGTTAACAGCTGGTCCAGACGTAAAGGGCTTAATTACTCAGGTGTTAACAATAAATTTACGTAATTAAAAACATGCTTCGATCAGTACGGTTTCAAACAGTCAGAAAGTATTTTCAGCATTTTTGTTGTCACGACTGCATGCGGTGCTGAAGCGTCGGGACGCGCCGCGTCGTGCGGTCGCAGTGAGACGTCGGCGTTTCGCAGTGGGACCGGTTGGCGTGAGCGAGCGTCGCGACGCCTCCGAACTTATCCGAATCCCCCCGTTCCATCCGGATCCGAAGAGCACGGCCATTTATAAACACAGACGCGGAGAGAGTTTAGTTCGGCCCGAGCGCTCGTGAGATGTGTACTTGGACTGCAGCAGTCCGTCCGACGAATTCGTACTCTACACCACGCTCATACAACAACAATAATATTATCAATACGTGATTTGCGCAAATCCATTCAAAGACTTTATTAATTTGATGAACAATCCATTGTTTCGTTAAATCATTAATTTCAAAGAAACGGTGAAACTCAAACGGAGAATCCTACATTTTTTCGCGTGTGGTGGATGTGTGTTTTCTTTTGGTTATTTTCGAGAGTTTTCTTCTTAAGAGAATAGAAGGAAAGTAAAAACAAAGGGAATATTTCGGTTCTATTTTTGGTGCGTGTTGTGAGACCAGAAGCACGTGGCGTCCCTTCACGTTGTTGTGTTTATTTTCCTTTCCTCGAAGATGGAGTCAACCACGAGGAGAAGAACTCTTCTCTTAACGTTGATCGTCGCACTCTTCTCGGACTTCGTCGATGCCGATTTCGAGAACAGTTGGACTATGTACAACGAGCAGCCTTGCTGTTCCGGCAACGGAAACCATCACGTCAGGCATCACAGAGGTACAACAACAAATCCAAATTTTATCAATTTGCTTTTGTAGAAAAAATAAAGTATAAAACAAACAAAAAAACTTTGATAAACTCCAAACGTTTCTGTAGTTTGAATAAATATTTGGTTTTGGCTCTTAGCTTTTACCACACGCGTATATTATGTCTTCTAAATCTTTTGGAATCTGATGAACAACAGTGAAAATCGTAAATGAAATGTATTTATTTACATCAAATATTTGATTCAAGATCTATTGGTTTTTACCACACGCATGTTATGTCTTCTATATCCTTTGAAATCTGTTTTCTGATAAACAAGAAGGAAAATCGTAAATTGGAAAAAGTAAAAAAATCAAAAATTTCTACACACCAAATATTTGATTTACTTTTCTTAAAGATATATTAGCTTTTACCACACGTCTTCTATTTCTTATGCTATCTGTTTTCTGATGAACAAGAAGGAAAATCGTAAATGAAATGTATTGGAAAAAGTAAAAAAATTCAAAAATTTCTACACATCAAATATTTGATTTACTTTTCTTAAAGATCTATTAGCTTTTGCCACACGTCTTCTATTTCATATGCAATCAGTTTTCTGATGAACAAGAAGGAAAATCGTAAATGAAATGTATTTATTGGTAAAAGTAAAAAATTCAAAAATTTCTACACATCAAATATTTGATTTACTTTTCTTAAAGATCTATTAGCTTTTACCACACGTCTTCTATTTCTTATGCACTCTGTTTTCTGATAAACAAGAAAAAAAATCGTAAATGAAATGTATTGGAAAAAGTAAAGAATTCAAAAATTTCTACACAACAAATATTTGATTTACTTTTCTTAAAGATTTATTAGCTTTTACCACACGTCTTCTATTTCTTATGCAATCAGTTTTCTGATAAAAAGAAGGAAAAACGTAAATGAAATGTATTTATTGGAAAAAGTAAAAAATTAAAAAATTTCTACTTATCAAATATTTAATTTACTTTTCTTAAAGATCTATTTCTTAAAGATATATTACCAAACGTCTTCTATTTCTTATGCAATCTGATTACTGATAAACAACAAGGAAAATCGTAAATGAAATGTATTTATTGGAAAAAGTAAAAAAATAAAATATTTCTACTTATCAAATATTTGATTTACTTTTCTTAAAGATCTATTAGCTTTTACCACACGTCTTCTATTTCTTAAGCAATCAGTTTTCTGATAAACAAGAAGGAAAATCGTAAATGAAATGTATTTATTGGAAAAAGTAAAAAAATTCAAAAATTTCTGCACATCAAATATTTGATTTACTTTCCTTAAAGATCTATTAGCTTTTACCACACGTCTTCTATTTCTTATGCAATCTGATAAAAAGAAGGAAAATCATAAATGAAATGTATTTATTTGAAAAAGTTCAAAAAATTGTTAGCTCTTGGTTTTTACCACCCGCATGTTACGTCTTCTTTTACTTCTTGAAATCTGTTTTCGTAAGGAAAATCCTAAATGAGATGCATTTGTTTGAATAGGTTGTTTCAATGGGTATCTATGATATACGACCACGCGTGACACCCATATGATTGATGTAGTTTTTTTTTCTCTCCAGTATACTCAAGACCGCAATCGCTATTTAATTTCTCTAAATAAATATTTAAACATCTCGTATACATTACAGATACATTTCCTGTCCATTTATCTTATCTACACTATAAACAACATTGATAACTACGCAATCCATAACATCACCATAGCAACTAAGAATTGTTTGTTTTTAATACAAGATTTATTTACACAAGAACGAAAGTTATTAAATTATTTAAAATTTTTGTTAAAGAAACTGGAAATATTTATTAAAATTATAATAATTATGAGAAAAAAATTGATTAAAACAATTTGTAATAAATTATTTTCTTTATAATTTTATGAATCTATAAAATTTGATAATCAATCTTTATAAACAGTTTACATAAAACTCTTAAGTATTAATAACAACTAAGCTAAGTAGAAAAATATGTTGAAATTTATATACAAACTTTAAGCACACTTAATAACTAAAGATTCATAAATACAGATAATATGTCATAATGCACTTGCAACTATGAAATCATGTAGAATTTTCAATTCTCTGTATAGAATTTTTTTTTATGTATTTCATTATGGGAATTGAAATATAAATTTAATATTAAAACTAACGCTTTATATAAAAAAAAATATGCAATTCTGTTGGTATTTAATCAACGGTTTATATTAAAAACAAATATCGTTACAAATCGAATTGGAAAATGTTATATAAATATTCATATTTTTGAATACAATTCGAAGCAATTACAGTTTCAACAAATTAGCAGTAGTAATGAAACATATTTAACAAATTTTGGGACATATTTATTGAAATATTTAATCGTTGGATTTCATTGAAAATGTATACATTTTTTTTTCTATTTAAAACAAATTGTTTGTAAAATTAGAAGATATTTGAATTATTTGCTGAAATTGTTTGGAAAATTGTTATAAAGTCGAATTGGTTGTTTAAAAAAGATTATTTCATTACAGAATTGAATAATTTTTGAATTGGAAATAGATTGGAAATTATTATTTGTAGAATTGAAGATTCTCAACTGAAAATTGAATATTTTTTAGATAATTTAGAACTTTGAATAAATTGGAAATTGATGTTTTTAAATTGAAGATTCTCTTACTAAAAATTGAGCAATTTTGCTAATTGGAAGTTGATATAAAATGGAAATTATTGTTAAGATAATTAAAGTTATTATTGGAAATTATTTTTCATAAAATTGAAGATTCTCAATTAAAAATTGATTGTTTTTAGATAATTTGAAAGTTTGAATAAATTGGAAATTGATGTTTGTAAAATTGAATAATTTTCCTATATGAAAGTTGAAATAACATGGAAATTATTGTTAGAAGATAAAATTGAAGATTCTCAACTGAAAATTGAATATTTTTGAGATAATTTGAAAGTTTGAATAAATTGGAAATTGATGTTTGTAAAATTGAAGATTTTTTTACTAAAAATTGAGTAATTTTACTAATTGAAAGTAAAATAAAATGGAAATTATTGTTTGCATAATTGAAGATTTTTTTTAAAATAATTTTTCGAAAAATTGAAGATTTTCAACTGAAAGTTGATAATTTCGAACTTTGAATAAATTGAAAATTGTTGTTTGTAATATTTAAGAATCTTTTACTAAAAATTGAGTAATTTTCATATTTGAAAGTAGAAATAAAATGGAAATTATTGTTTGCATAATTGAAGATTTTGTTGGAAATAATTTTTCAAAAAATTAAAGATTCTCAACTGAAAATTGATAATTTCGAACTTTGAATAAATTGGAAATTGATGTTTGTAAAATTGAAGATTTTTTTACTAAAAATTAAATAATTTTGCTAATTTAGAACTTGAATTAAAATGGAAGTTATTGTTCGTAAAACTTAAGAATTTTTACTTGAATTTTAACAATTTAAGAATAGAAATCTTATTCATTTAGTTTTAAATGAATAATGAAAATATTGTCTCTATCAAAATTATGATTTATGTATTTATAACTTATACAACAAGAAAAAAAGTGCGGTATAAACCGTGTACTCACATAATTACGTATATTTTTCACTCATCGGTCTTTTGTGTTTCAGTATTGAAGAGACAGGATATTAAAAAAAACCGTTGAGTTTGTACCTGCTACCTTCATGCTGCATTACTCCTTTTATATACAAAAAACAGGAGAAACGAACAAAAAAAAAGGTTTCCTTGAGAAACCCTCACGTTTCTCCAACCAAAAAGTCGCTTTGTTATATAATCGAAATAAAATATTACAATTTTCTTTGATAAATTTCTTTAATCGTTATTACAATATTTGCATTTAAACGCGATTCGATTTTAAAATCATGTATTGAATAATTATTAGTGGGTGAATAATTAAATCGAGTGCGTCGCGGCGTGGGATAAACAACAACCGAACGAAAATAACAAAAGCAACAACAACAATATAATGGAAAAAAACAAAATTTAAAGTGCGTACGAGAGAGGGGAACAAAACAAAACACGCACGCACATAACGAATATACGTGTTTATGCAATGCGTTCGGTTTTATCTGAATGGAATTAATTAAAATCACCTACGATCGACCAATAATTGTGTGTTTTCCATTCATTCAATCGGATTTTATTATATTTACATTAACGATTTCAATAGATTCTGTCAATAAAATCGTGCGCCGCATTTTAAATGCTTTGTTATATAAATTTTAACTTTCATTGTCCACTTGATAAGGATTCATTTTAATTGTAATTATTTGATATAATAACAAATTAGTACACAGTTCACATAAAGTTTGCAACAAATTTGTTGCTTTCATTTACAGATTTAACGTTTCAAAAACAAAAAATACATTTTGTTTGAATTTAAAACTTAAAATTTTATAAAAATCAAATTGTATAAAACACCTTTTTTAAAAACTAAATAACTAAATTTTGGCTTATTTTGTACCTTAATAAGAAACTTTTAACTGTTTTTTTCTAATTTATTTTTGTAATTATTTGATATAGAAACAAATTAGTACACAGTTCACATAAAGTTTGCAACAAATTTGTTTCTTTCAAATACATTTTGGTTTGGTTTATTATGAATTGAAAACTTTAAATTATATAACAATCAAATTCTTATAAAACTACACTTTTTTGTAACTAAATAACTAAATTTTGGCTTATTTTGTACCTAAATAAGAAATTTTTAACTGTTTTTTCTAACTTTAACTCAATAAATTTTATTGTAATTAAATTTGTAAATTATTATGAAAATAGTAACAAATTAATAAAACGATTATAAATTTGAAAACTCCAATCAAAATACGTTTTTTTTTTTGTAAAAATTTTATAAAAATTTACTTTTTCACAAAAATATTTTTATGTTGAAAATATTTATAGTAAATTTTTTTTTGGTATAAAAATATTAACTTCAACTAAAAATAATTCTATTTTTTTAAGGAATCTGTTGAAATAGAAAATAGTTTCTATATGCTCAAGTTTATTTTCATTCCAATAAGTAAATATTTGAAAAAGTAGAACTTTCTACTTTGAAAAATAGTTAAAATTCTTTAAAATTATGAAATCTCACGCATTCTTTAGTTTTCTAACAAATTTGTTAAATTTAATTATAAAAAATCGAATAAATATTTAAAATTGAGAAAGTCAAAACTTTAATTCAAAATTTATAATAATTATGAAATAATTCTGAATCAAGTTTACTGGAATGAATCAGTAAATATTTGAAAAAGTAAAACTTTCTACTCTGAAAAATAGTTAAAATTCTTTAAAATTATGAAATCTCACGCATTCTTTAGTTTTCTAACAAATTTGTTAAATTTAATTATAAAAAATCGAATAAATATTTAAAATTGAGAAAGTCAAAACTATAATTCAAAATTTAAATAATTTGAATAATTCTGAAACTAATTTTATTGTTAAATTAAAAAAAAAACAAATAATTTTGTTACAATTGAATAAAGTTTCTGTAATTCGATTTATTATAAGTTTTTTGTTGTTGTTGATGTTAAAATACATCAAAAAAAAAATTAGGGTGATGAAAAACTGAACGATTTGTATTAGTCGTATACTACAGGCATTACGAGCAAACATAATAGAGACGTTTATATAATTGAGTCTGTTTCGTGTTCTCATTGTGGCGCAAAAATTGTATTAAATTTGCGGTGCGTTTGGAAATGGGGAATAATCTCGTTTTTTTTGTCCTCTCTTCCATTCTTTGTGTACGCACGTTTTTGTCGATGGAGGGCAGAAATTTGTCATTTACATCCCCTATTCACGTGTAGTGTATATGCAAGTGACGCAGCTGCAATGCAGAGAAACTACCTAAAAATTATCAGGTATAGAGATTGGGAGAGAAAATCAACCCCAATTTCCGTTTCCCTACTCTGGACTACCTGCTTCTGGTATCTTTAACTTCCAACCGAAAAAAAAAGGGCCATGTGTCGTGTCCCAAACGAGTGGAAAGTTATCTTTTAATTTGCTGAAGATCTTCTCACAAAGTGCAGACGTCGAGGAGCGCGCCGCTTCGCCAGATCGGACGGAAATAGATGCTGCACATGTTCCAAAAGCGACTCGCATCACTACAACATGAAGATTCGTCACGTAACCAAAGCAGAAATTGCAATCTACGCCAATTAAATCCAATGCATTTCAATCTCAAACTTATCGAACGAATCGTATCTAATCTTGTATCAATATTGAATATTAGATAATCACTGCATCGACAATTTCAGTTTGTATTTACTTCTCTTTATCAAGAACGCAATCCGTCTTCATTCAATTTTCATCCTCGGCGATTTGTCATTGTCAGGACGATGCACTTATTGAAGACAATGAAGGATATTACAAAAGACCGTAATTATTCTGCAAATTTCAAGAGACAAAGTTGCATCCCGCAAACTTAAAGATCATCTTTGTACTACTTAATGGAACTTATACTAAATGAGAGGCTAGTTTCTAAGTTTATGAAACATCTTTAAAAGTACATTTCTTTGTCGGTCTTTTTATTTTGTTGCCCGATTAAGTAATGAAGTGTAAAATGGAAGATTTATTGACGTGCATTCTGAGAGACGTCTGCAAATCTGTATTTACTTTACTTCTCGATTATTAATATCCAAGTATAC
>NW_017096502.1:0-1168 GCF_001412225.1 Nicrophorus vespilloides
GGGCGTGCAAAGTCGCCAGAGACTGCCCACTCTTCGGATCCCATAGTTTGATTGGTTGCTGGTTGTCCTTGCTGCCGGAGATGATCAGCCCCTTCTGCGGATGCCAATGAACGCACTTCACGTCCGCCCCATGAAATGAAAACCCCCAGCATGAGAACACGGTACAATGTGTAAAATCGTCACAACTTACCTCGCAGAACGTTCTCCTCTTGGTACCTGAAGAAATCCCAAATGCGGAGCGTCCCGTCATCTGAACAGGTTACAAATTTGCTATCCGTCGGGCTGAAACTATATTAACACACACAATCATTGTATATCCCAATAAGAAAATAAACAAACAAAAAACATAAAAAACAATCAAGTTATCTCCGAAAAATAAAAGTAATTTACGTAGAATATGTATATTCTTTTTTTTAAATTAAATCGAATAATAGTTTGATTGAAATGGCACTGAAAAGTCGAACAGAAAAATAAGAACAAAAATCATTTGAAACGAGAGATATAATATATAAAATTTGTAGATACCTTATTCCGCGGATGGCCTCTTTATTCGCTTGGAACATTTTCACATTGTTCATGTTCGACTGCCAGTACTTGATGGGACCAGACCATCGTTCGCACCGGACTGTCGTGGGTCTGAAATATGAAGAAAGAAAAAAAATGTTGCAAAAGATATGCATTAATACAAAGTAGTACGAAAATGCCATCTTAGACATACAACAATTGATAGGCTCAATCATTAAAGAAATAAATGTTGAGTTTCAGAGTTTTCGTCTATTGAAGAAAGAAACAACGAATCTTAGTAAGAAGTTTTCACTCTATGTCGCGTTTCTGTATTGAAGACATATTTAGGCCTAATATAATTTTAATTTAATAAAGGATTCGAAAAGAGATTGACAATATATAAGAAAACTGTTAGACAATACTTTTGATGTTTTTTTTAAGTAAAAAATCATTAAATTTCATCTCAATGTGAGTGTCCTTTAAAAATAAATTAGATTCTAAACAGGAAATAGAAAGTTGAATGTAAATGCATACAAAATGCAATCTACAATGTTCATGATTGAGCTGATAAGAAAGTTAAATGGTTCATTGTTATTTTATACTTACAAATATGTAATAAACTAAGTCTTTCTTAAAAAGAATGACTTGAAATTTTGAACTTGAT
>NW_017096503.1:0-45134 GCF_001412225.1 Nicrophorus vespilloides
CGTTCAAAGTTAAAAATTGAAATTAGAACGTTCGAAAAAGCAGTGTTTTCACATTTCATTGATTTACTCTAAAAACTATAATAGATAGAATGAATCCAATATAGATGCATATGAAAGCTGAATGTTTGGGGAATCTAGCAAGTATATGATATATTACTGTGGTTTTAGCCGTTTGGCTGTAATTCGTGTTCAAAGTTTAAAAAATGCTCGAAAAAGCAGTGTTTTCACATTTCATTGATTTACTCGAAAACTATAATAGATAGAATGAATCCAATATATGCATATGAAAGCTGAATGTTTGGGGAATCCAGCAGGTATAGACACATTCCTGTGCTCTTATCCATATTGCTGTAATACGCGTTCTTTTTATGAAATGGAGGATGTTGGGGAGGCGCCAAATGATTACATACTTTTGAGGGAGGCGTAGTAACATCAAGTTTGGAAACCACTGTATTAACAGGCACACAATTAGGGACTTCTCTTCTCATCGTCATTAGTAATTTTGTTCGTTAAGCAAAATCCTAGTTATTCTAGGTTCCACTATATTTGTATTTTTTAAGAGATTTCCCTTTTTAATAGAAATTCAATTAAAAATATGTATGTGTTAATTACATATTTACTTTTAGTTTTCTAGTATAATTAATGACACTGCTCATAAAACGTATAAAGATAAAGTTTATCTAGGATTAGTATAGTATATGAAACAGCGCGCTAATGCAAACCAAATTAATTAGTAATAAACAACATGAACGGTCTTTGAAGAAACTCGATATAATCATCGGCCTTTGGGCAGTTGAAACGGAGGCAGAAAAAGGCTAAAACAGAATTGTTCCGGGCTTACCTGTAAAGGATAACAATACCAATATTCACTTCCAAGTTTGATACCAATCGAGGAATACAAATACAAATGTATTTGGGCAACTCATTTCTTCGTATCCAAAGAGTCTATCGTTTATCAATCATAACTGCTTTACTGCATTATAAATGAGACGATGTAATAAACATTCTGAAGATCGGAAAGGAGAAAAAGGATTTCGTCGTTTGCATCTTCAGGACGTAGAATTGTAGAAATAGAAATGTATAACCACATGCTGCTTCATCAAGAAGTGCTCAGTTTATAATAGACACTTGCGTACATAAATGCAATTTTGACGAGGCGGTGAAGGACATGGAGCTACAAATCGAAGGCGACGAATGATTTTTTAACAGAATTGTTAGTGCAATAAGCCCGTATTCTAGATAAACGTTATCATTCATTTTATTATCTCAGTATAATTTAGCATGTTATTGCATTACCGACATGAAACTATTGAAGTTGTCCGCTCTTTTCGCTGTGCTGATCGTTGCAACTCTAATTTACCTGTGGACTATTGATCTCCATCGAATTGATGAAATCATCGGCGATTCGCAGAGTCTCGATGAGGATGATCGCATCGAAAGTGAAGTGCCTTCGTTGCCCGCGAAATTCTGGGGCAAAAGCGAGAAGAAATGGATGAAAGCGTCGAGCAACTGCATGCTGTTCGGATCAGACCTGTCTCGCATCAAAATAAACAATCGCATCTGGCAAGTTTTCACGGAATCCGCAGGGAATTTTTACATTTACGGCGCGTACCTCGATGACAGAGAAGAACCAGCCAAGGTGCGTATTTTGGGGATGTTCGATGGAAGTGAACCGAGCGCGAATAAATCTTGCCAATTGTGGAATGAGGATGCATCTCCCACGATCGTGCCGGTAACTGAAATTCAATTAATCTGGAGGAAAGAATGGGCTTTCAATAATGGTCTTTACAATCCATATTTAATATCCTGCAACGTTCCTCCGTCATTCTCCATCCCGAAAGTTGTGTCTCTCGTTGAGGATACGTGCGATCGAGCGACGAACAACTTGAAGGTGATCTACAACAAAGAGAGCGGCAGGAAACAGTTCGGGGTTTGCGTTAAAGGTTTGGACTTCCCCGATCCCGATTTCTCTGTCAAGTTGATTGAGTGGATCGAGCTTTTGAGACTACTCGGTGCTGATAAAGTGTTCGTGTACAATCTTCACACTCATCCTGCTGTCTCCAAAGTTTTGAAATACTACGAGGCGATGGGAAGGGTCGAATCGACGGATCTAACTCTTCCTGGAACGTTGCCAAACACTCCGTGGCTCCAACATCTTTACCTGAGAAAAAATAAAAGCATGAAGCGTCTGAACGAGTTGATCACTTACAACGACTGCCTCTACAGAAACATGTATAAGTACGAGTACTTGGCTTTGCTGGACGTGGATGAGGTGATAATGCCTAAATTCGACAATAATTGGTTTGAACTGATTCAATACCTGCAAACGACATTGGAATTCAAAAACGTTTCTTCCTTCGCCTTTGCCAACATGTATTATTTCGATAATCTGCCTACCGACGAGGACGTTCCAAACTACATGTACTTTTTACGTCATACGCGAAGATCCAAAAATCCTTCTCCACTTGGAAGCAACATCAAGTGCTTCGTCTCAACGGATCGTGTGGTTGCCCTGCATAACCACTACCCCATAGCTTGTCTAGGAAAATGCAACAACTTAAACGTCGATCCAGAACTAGCTCAGCTTAATCACTATAGGAGCGACTGCGTGCACGAGAGCCCAGAAAAGTGCAAAGAATATAAGTTAAACGTGATTGAAGACAAAACCATAGTTAAATTCAGTAACAAATTAATCGAATCAGTGAAAAAGGCGTTAGCAAACTTTAAAAACATTAAATGACGCAATTAATAACAAATATTTGTATTTTATTTTTAAAATTTATAAACTTAAAAGATAAGGATTAAAGTATTTAGTTCAACTTAAGATAAGTCTAAATCTAAATCACTTGTATAATAAAAAAACAATTGATTTCTGAACAGTATTCGTTTTTATTCAAAAAAATTATTTACAATTTTGTAAAAAGAACGAAAAAAAAAACAAATATAAAAAAAAAGGACACTTAGTTTCGTTTTATTTCTAATTCGCATAAACCATCAAAGAACCAGTATATTTTGGCTTACTGTTAAATAAATACAATTTGATGAATAAATACTCAAATTCTTCAGCAAATCCGGAACGCTGAAACTGATTTATTATAAAAAAAAAATAATATTTGTTATTATTATAATATTTACATGACCATAGATGAAATAAATAATACAATAATACCTACGACTCGTAATATTACAAAAAAAAAAAGTGTTGTATATAGTTCAAAAATAATAATAATAATAATATATCAGTCTAAGAATACGTAATTAATTCTTACAGGATACACAGAAAATAATAATAATAATAATAGTTGGCCTAAGTCTAGTGTACAAACTAGGGGCAAAAATTTGAGAAAATAAATATTGTTAACAGAAATTCGAAGAAATAATACGGGGAACAAAAATTAACTCATTTTTTTTTCTCTTAATAAACTATTTACACCGTTGTGCTCGGATTTATTCTCAGGAAGAGACGCCGAATTCACAGGACATTATTTATATCACATACAAAAATTCTAAAACCACTTTTATTTTATTTTCTTTCTCTGTCTCGCTTAATATTTTTAACTCGCCTTTTGACGACATCTCATCTTAGTTGATGAGATTAAGGAGAAGGAATAGTTGAATTGACTGGATTAACGCCAGATATGATCACACAAGATAGCAAATTGAGCAAATTTCTTTACATTATTTTCTTTCTTTTTTGTTGTTGTTGATCGCTATAGAATGGTTGAAGAAACAACAATATTTTTAAATGTTATGTAAATCGTGTTGTGGGAATATCATCGTTTTCCCGTATCGGTGAAATAACCTAGAGTCCTCAGGGTTGTGGAAACCCTGTTCACGAGCGCGTCTTTGTACTTCCATATCGTCGTGTCCATAACACTGGTCTTCCTGTACTCCTCGCAGCTTTTCTTCAAAGTCTTCACGCAATCCGCTCTGTAGTGATGCAGCTGGGCGTCGTTGGTCTCTATTGGGTACGAGGTGCAGGAGCTTCCTAGACAGGAGAGTGGGAAGTGGTTGTGCAGAGTGAGCACCTTCTCGGTGTTGTGGAAGCACTTGACGTACTGCCCGGGTTTGGTGAAGTTCTTCGCACGGTATACGTGCTGCAGCATGTGCATGTACTTGGGGATCTCCTTGAACCATCCGTGATCGTGCAGAAGATCGTCGAGGAAGTACACGTTTCGTACGTTGTACGAAGCCCGTTCCTCTTTGTTGATCTTCAAAGCTTTTGGTAGAACGATATCCATCAATTCGGACCAAGAATTCACGTCTTTCGGCATTATCACCTCGTCGATATCGAGCAGCGCTATGTACTTGTACTCGTACATGTGCTTGTAGAAGCAGTCGTTGTAAGGGATCAGCTCATTCTGGCGCTTGTTGTTCGTCTTTTTCGTTAGGTACAGATGCTGAAACGCCGGAGCGTTCGGTTGTCCTCCGGCCAAACTGATGGGCGTCACATGCACTTTACCTTCTTGCTGATAATGCCTCAAGATTTTGCTGATGTTCGGATGCGTCTGCAACTCGTAAAAGAATACCTTATCGGCACCTAAGATATTGAGCAGCTCTATCCATTCCACCAGACGCACGGATAAATCCTCGTGCAAAAAGTCCAAGCCCTTGACGCATACGGCAAAGTCTTTTTTCTTCGCCGGTCGTTCATAAATCACGCGCAAATTGTTCGTGGAATTATCGCACTGCTTCTCCACGATAGAAATCGAAGCAGGAATTTTCTCTTTGTAGCCTTGCGGTAAAACGCAAGCAATCAAATAAGGCTGATAGATACCCTGCTTGTAGTTTCCCCATTTCTTGTACCAAATGTATTTATACTCAAAACTCTTCGTAATCACAGGTTCCTTCTTTCCTTCGAACCAAAACTGGCAATAGGTGACAACTGTGGGTTCGATCCTATCGATCATACCTAGTACTCGTACCGTCGGTCCCAATCGATTCTGTTGTCTCTTGTCGAGGTACGCTCCGAACAATTGGAAGGTTCCGTTCGACGTCCTCAGAGTTTGCCAATAGAGGTTGTTGAATTCCAGATCGAACATGCTGGGAAAACGGGCGCAAGTGCTGTTCAAACCCATCGGTTTGTTCTTGTGCTTGTTCCAGTAAACAATCGGAAGCGTGGGCATCCGATCTTGGATCTCTTGGACTAGCTTATCCTCGGATAGGCTTGGGCTCTTGTCGATGAAAGGATCTTGATCGATGCCCTCCGTGGTGGAATCGGCGTGCCGCGTCAGCGGATCGTGGCGCTTCTGCAGAAGCAGTCTGCTGTTCAGATGAGGCACATTCACGTCGATCGTCGTCCGAAGCTGGAACACTATCAGGATGATCAAGCTCCAAAGGACGGTAGCCGCGCAGACTTTCGTGATGAAACGACCGGAACATTTCCACGGACAAAACATCTTTGAATTACTGAAAAAAAAACATACAATTAGACAACATATTACAAACTGAATTATATCAATTAAAAGTTCGTCTAAACTAAACTAAATCTGTTAAAAACTGATGAACCAAAATGTAAATAATAAAGAAAACTCACAGTTCAATGAAACGAACTTCATAAACAATAGATACTTATTTGAATTGTATATATAATATATGATTATTAGATAAGTAAAGAAAGTTGTCATTGATCATTTTACTACACGTATGTTAGATAATTTAATAAAGTTTGTATTAGAAATACTTGAAAATCTTCCAAAAAAAAATTGTTATCAAATGTTTACGTAAGTTTTGAGTTAATGGTAAATATTGAAGTTTCAATGTGCATTTTAATGGAAATAAAACCGATTACATGCACTCTAATTTAAGTACTAATATTCGTGTTTTATTTCTGTTTGTATTACATTTATGAGCAGTATTAAATAATAATTTTTGGTGTGAAACGGCGGCGGCGACTGCTTTCGAAAAGGAAGCAATGAACTTGAAAACAAGCACGACGTGGCTAGCAATAATAATTATATTGCGCATACATCCGACGTTTTCGGTTCCCAGGATAGGACGACCTTAAGCAGCCGCAATTACTATATAATCGACGTGTAAGTGAATTTGGAAACTAGTTTCTTGCATCGACTAGTACACATTCCTGTATCCGTTTAAAGAACACATGAATTGTTCGTTCGTCTTCTCTATTTCTTTTTGTTTTGTTTTTTTTTTTCAGCCGCATCACGATCACAATTTTCCTTCTATTATCGTCGTCGTCATCTTGGAACGGTTTCAAAGAAGAAGGTCCATTGTGCGCAATCTACAATGTATAATAAATGCATCATCGAATGGAATGGTATTCAGGTCGTTCGGCTCGCTAAATTTATTGTCTTTTTACTTTGACCTTTCGCTCGCATCGCAACAGCAGCATCTTCAAGAAAGATACTCCTTTCACCCAGGTCCATCCATACAACTAGGAACTGGGAAGGCTTTAGAAATTCTACATAAAATAATGATTACAGCATCATCAAGTTAAATTGTTTATTCCTCCTCGTAACTAAACGACGATAAGTGACATTTGCGAACGGTGTCAAAATCTGCACATGTCGCGTACACCAGAAAAGGTCGCAAATTGCCTATTACTTCACTGCTACAATTGCGAAACGCCGTCTAACCATAAGTTAATTCGTCATTGACAGCTATGAAGGAAAGCTTGACATTTCATAGAGATGCTAACGCACCGTTTGCAGCGGTTAACCTTTCTGTTAAACCACACCAACTGGGACGTGTGCAAAACAAAAGCGCAAAATTCATGTTACGTAATGCGCAGACATGATCCACTTTTCGTCTGAGAAATCTTCCGCTCCATCGAGAATCCAATTATTAACATTTTGTTGTTGTTGTTGCCTATTTTAATTCGTGTCTAATTAAATGGGAACGTTTCCTTTGCATAACGAAGAACCTCTTTTCGCAACTAAAATGTTATAGAATATTTCCAGCGAAATTAATTACCGATGAGTCTCAGAATCGAAGTGATATGCATTCACAGAATGACGTACGTCAAATTTAATGAACGTCACTTTTGAAACGTCAACTTTCCGGGATATACAAGTCTGTAATTATTTATATAAAGGTGACGTGGCAACTCGATACTCTCCAGATTATTTTTTGTAAATAATCCTACAAAAATTGCCAATACAACAACTTCCTATAAATCCTAACTTATTGTTATCTAATTGACATTCATTCAATGAATGACATACGTCAAATTTAATGAACGTCACTTTTGAAACGTCAACTTTCTGGTATATGCAAGTCTGTAATTATTTATCAATTCAATAACTGCTTATAAATCGCAACAAAATGTCATAAAACACTTCTAGTAAATTAATTACAGATGAGTCTCGGAATCGAATAAATAATTTTCAATGACGTATGTCAAACTTCATTGACGTCACATTTGAAACGTCAAAATAATATTACATAAATTGTGAAACTTTCTACAAATCGTAACTAAATGTTACAGAATATTCTCAATTATAATTACAGATGAGTCTCATAATCGAAATAAACAATTTTCACTGACGTACGTCAAATTTCATTGACGTCACAATTGAAACGTCAAAAATAATTTTACATAAATTGTGAAGCTTTCTACAAATCGTAACTAAATGTTACAGAATATTCTCAATTATAATTACAGATGAGTCTCATAATAGAAATAAACAATTTTCACTGACGTACGTCAAATTTCATTGACGTCACAATTTTAAACGTCAAAAATAATTTTACATAAATTGTTAAACTTTCTACAAATCGTAACTAAATGTTACAGAATATTCTCAATTATAATTACAGATGAGTCTCAGAATCTAAATAAACAATTTTCAATGACGTATGTCAAACTTCATTGACGTCACATTTGAAACGTCAAAAGTAATTTTACATGAATTGTGAAACTTTCTACAAATCGTTACTAAATATTTACAGAATATTTTCAATTATAATTACAGATGAGTCTCAGAATCGAAATAAACAATTTTCAATGACGTATGTCAAACTTCATTGACGTGACATTTGAAACGTCTTCTTTCTTGAAAACTCAAGATATGATAGCCTGTAATTATATAAGTATATGAGGCAACTCGATTGTCTTGAATTTTTTTTTGTTTGAAATCTTCCGTAAGTTAGCAATAGACGTACAAATAACAACTTCCTACGATTAAGTCACCATGGCAACGCGTTTAATTGGCATCTGGCATCTGTCAAAATTAATTACTTGTCAGCGCATCCGTTCCATGGTAGACATTTCTCAATTGATTTAATTTAGTTAATTAAGCAAAGATCAATTAAAAACAAGCTACAGACGTTAATTCTTTAAATTACATTAATCCATTATTAATTATCAAATGGCCATTGAACTTCAATCACTAATGAACATAAAATAATAACACAAAAAAATCCAAATCGATTTTAAATTAGATTTATTAATCCGATCTGTAAACATAAATAAAATCCATAACTTTTCATTAATCTATCCAAAAAATAAAACTTAATTATTTATTTATAAAGAAAAATTGAACACATTGAGAATTCTTATATCATCAATTCACAAACTAAATAACTTAACGTTCGTTAGTATCAGTAAAGTAATGATAAAATTATACATTTTTCAAAATTCTTCAAACTAAAAAAAAAATGTTTTTGCATTACAAATATTACAATAACGTAAAAAAATATCATAAACTTCACTATTTACTATTACTATATACACATTAATTTCAATTTGTGGAAGAAACCGTGCGATAAGCGCAATTCAAACAACTTCAAACATTCGAGCAAATCGCGCTGCAATTGAAAAAAAAAAGGAATTTTTATGAAATTATTCATATTTGTAATCTTATGAATGTTACATTAAAGGAATTAATGGAATTACTTTAACATGAAATAAATTTTAAGCTTAGTTTTTATATTATTACTATATATCATACCAACATTGAAAATGTATTGTTTTTAATGATCAATATAGTATCAATTAATTGAAGGGATTACCGGAATTAACTGATAATAAAATAATAGATATGTTATTTTTTTTTAATACAAATGATTGTGGAATTTGCAGATTTCCTAGAACTTTATCAATCAAAGTCGTTTGTTTACGTCAATAAAAAAAGAAATGATTACGTAGCACTTAAAAAAATGCGATGGGTTTCTAAAATAGAGAAACAACAATAAATCGAATCATGGCACTTTCGTTTTTCTTCCGCACCGAAGAAGAAACACGGAGAGACTCATTAAGATTCAAATCTTCTTCCGAGATCTTCTCGCCTTCGGAATTACATCAGCACGCTGTGAATTTATACGTGTGTGCATGTATATATTATACGTATAGTTTTTCCCACTTTCAAATTCTCTTCGTATCGGGAGTTTTAAGTGTAATTTATGGAAGCCGCTTTTGGCCGAAGAAGAAATTTATTTCAGGAGAACAAAAAAAAAGCCCACGTAATAATGATTCATTTGACCATCTTCCGTTTTAATTTTGAAAGTAATTCTCTTTCAAATGATTAATTGCTAAAAAGTTGTATGTCTTTGGTGTATGAAAGAGTTGTTTTAAGCATGTAGACTTTTCGTTTTTAGTTGGAGTAACGATTGTAAAATTATACGTCTCGTCACGTCGTCTCTTCAATGCAACAGGCATCGCCTTGAAACGCTTTTGCTGTTGAGCAAAGTACATTAATTTCGTACAATGCGAAATGAATATAATTCGAATTGGACGCAAGAAACCAAGGTGCATGCATACTCGAAGAGAAGAACCCAGGTTGTGCAAACGTTGATTACATGCATTCCGAGATCCCATAATGAATGCAGCCCGAACAAATGGTGAAGCATTAACCAAGAGAGTTTACTTAATTACGACAATTATAAAAGCCCCTATATAATTAACATTTCTTTCAAATTGAAAAGAAAATAAACCAACCAACAATATATAAAGTACAAAAAAAAAAGAAATGATCTCAATTTGTTTCGACGAACTTAATAATGGTAATTTCGGTATTCCTCGAATCGAATCCTTTATTCCTCTCTTTGCGTTTGGAACGATCGTTATGTAATTTGTAAATTACGGTGTAATTCGGTTTCATATTTCTTTCTTTTTTTTTCTCTCGAATCAGCGGGAGGTTTAATAAGTGCAATCAGTGTTTGTTTTTCTTCCTTGGCTCTCTCGACTAATGAATCCTTATATAATAATGCCATCGGCTTTCCTCGTTCGATTTTCCATATTACATTGTATCCAGCTGAAATTCCTTGGGAGAGACAAATATTTTTTTTTTCGTTTCATCATCATTTTTCATCCTTGAAGACCGAAGAATTTATTTACGCCCTTCCTCAATCATATTGCATGTATTTCTAGCATACATTTCGCAATCGTAAAGTGCTTTATGTAATTTGCTTAATGCTATATGATAATATAAATTACACGTAATAATTTGAACATGTAAAATTATTGAACGTACTTTCTATCAAATAAACAGACTTTAGGTTATTTGACTGCTAACTAAGCCCATGCCTAAATCCGTTACTTATATAAGTTGTTTTGTCAAATATCGCATTATTTGTAACAAAGTTTGTATAAATTATTTCATATGTTATATTTATTAATTATTAACATTGTTTATACTTTGATATAATTGTGGTGTTCACTATCTTCGGTGGTATATTTCCATCATCCGGTGATAATCCAGGTTCAACATAATCAAACACTTCAATAGAACAAATAATATTCTATAATTTTATTAGTTAAAAATAAAGAGTAATAATACTTGGATGACTCAACTTGACAAGTATCACGTTGTTTGTGTAGGATGTTCGGCGTCCTTGATACCATTTGTAATTACGCAAATGATGTATAAGTTACGTACCAATTATTGCGTAATTTTTAATCACTATTAATCTATTATCTTTATATTAATATTTGTATAATGATAGAACACTTTAGAAGTGTTGGTTATATTCTGACGAAACAGGGTTGTAAATTAAAAATCATCGATAAGTAAATTTTCATATATTACCTAAGATGTTTTCAGTTACTTCGATTTCACAATAGCCGAGTAGATTATAGTCAGTATTAAACTATTGTATTTATAGTATAGATCAGCAACAGCTGTCAATGTGTCAAAGAAATGTGTAAACAATTGAGTCGATGTACAATTGCAAACAAATGTTAGCTGTCAACTTGTCTCAAAGTGTCAAAAAAAGTAACTTGACTTTGTTTTATTGAAGATTTGAAAAGACAAGATTGTAATAGAATAGGTTAAAAATGTAATAAACTTTTAACAAACAAAAAATGACAATTTTGAATCATTTTAAAACTGCACAATACACGTACTTTGTCAAATATCATTTAAAATATATAAAGTTTTTGGATTTTACAAGTTACTTTGCAAATACTCGTCACAATTAAACTATTACTTTTATAGTAATTAACAAGTCAATATTGGATTGCGTTAAAAAAAAAAATTGTCAAATGACAGCTGTCAACTTGCGTCAAAATGTCAAATAACTTTAGTCAAGCGGCAATAAGGTTGAAAAAAATCTGTTATAGAAGACTATATTCATGTAACTTGACAATTATCACATTTGTTTATTTAAAGTTTGAAAGTTTGATTACATTTGTATTACATTTTGACAAAACTATGGTAATCTTGAATCATTTGAAAACTACAGAACGCTATCAAGTGACAGCTGTCAAAAATTTGATATCATTGCAACTTTTAAATATAACATTTTGAGTATGAAGTAGTAGTAGTATGGATTAAAATGATACAACTTTGAACAAAACGGGGTTTTCAAATGAAAATCTTGACACATTTTAAAGCAATATTATTTTACGTAACTTCTTAATCCCTCAAAATGTTGTCACAAACAAAAAAGTGTGATTATATAACTATATCCCTTCTAAATGAGATTTGTTATCTTCACAAAATTGTTCATTGTGGATTAGTGAAAGCATTAAATTGATCGAGATGTGTAGCAGGAAGAGGAGCATTCATATTTCGTTACGAAATAACCCATTTACCTGTATTCATTGCTATCCAGTTAAATATCATCGATGGCATTTACGAATTGCATCGTCGAAGAATATTACCTTTCCTCCGAAATTACGTAATTTTACCTCTATGAACGTCCTTCTTTATTTTAGTTTATTGCTCATTCAACGCTCACTCTCTCATCGCATATTCTATAATAAATCTTTTGAAATACATATGCTTTTTACGAGCGGAATTCGTTCGACAACGAAAGGCGAAGATGCAACAAAATTTAGTTAGGAAACGGATTGGAAATCGCATCTGTATGGTTTGTGTGTGCGTCCACATATAACAAGATATGTTTGTGAGTGTGTTTTCATTGTGAAAGTGTATCGTCGATGATGGTGATGATAATGACAATTTTCTATGCGATTCCGCTCGAAAAGTGTGCTTTCGAATCCAAATTATTTGTTATTGCATTAAGGATCGGGATTACTGCATGCCGGGACATCGATGAGGTGTGATCGATTCGATTTGCACATCGGTAATTGCACATTGAAATTGCAATTTGAAAAAAA
This sequence comes from Nicrophorus vespilloides, assembly GCF_001412225.1. Classification (NCBI taxonomy): domain Eukaryota; kingdom Metazoa; phylum Arthropoda; class Insecta; order Coleoptera; family Silphidae; genus Nicrophorus; species Nicrophorus vespilloides. The sequence continues at coordinate 12,524 of NW_017096503.1, forward strand.
TAAAAAATAATTGTATAAAATGAGAAGGAGAAAGAAGAAAATATAAAAAAATAATGATAGAGGATGGCCAAATGCAGAGAGGAAAACGTTGTACTACTTTTTCCGGGCAAGGAAGTTTCGAGATGCGAGCGGAAAAGTGAAAAATCCTTCTTCGCAAGACCTGTTTGCAAACGTTTCGTTTTTCCTTCCTTCCTTCGTATTCGTTCTTTTCATTTTTCTATTTTCTTTTTCTTCCTTTCGCGCAAACCGGATTCGTCGCTTCACGAAACCGGTCTCTCTCTCTATTTTCTAGATGTGTTTTAACGTCATTTTCATTGAGCGCATTAACTAAATATACGAATTGTAATTAGAGAAAATTGTCGAAATTTGTTAAACGTGTTTGCTGCGGTCGCGTGAGAATTCCACTACAGAAACAGAAATACAAAACACAAACGAAAATAATAAATTTAAACTAAATTTATTCCCACATTCACTCAATTTTGTAATTTCTTATAAAAGATTTTAATAATTAAACATATAATGAAGCAATTTCTTAATTTAAGATATAAATTGCTTAAAACATTATAAAATTAATTGATTTTAGATAAAATCAAGATTTCCCAATTCAATTCAAAGATTTCTAATGAATTCAAAAAAATCATTGATTTTTTACTACAAATTGTAAAATCAATTAATTTTTTTCTACAAATTATATTTTCTTTAATTTAGATAAAATCAAATTGTATTAATTAAATTAGATTAGATTGTATTTTATAAAAAAAAATAGAAAAAAAAAATTGTTATTACAAAGATTCATGAAGAAATAAATTCATTTCTACTACAATTTCTAAAATTTATTGATTTACATAATATTAAACTTAATTAATAGAATTTAGATTCGTTTTTACGCACAATTAATTAGTTTCGATTTAATAAATATGAATATTAGAAAGGAAAACATTTGATTCGAAAATTCGTTTCAATTTTATGAAAAACTTATATTAGAAAAACTAATTTTTATTGGAAATATTTATGTGTATTGGTTTAGAAAAAAAAATGTAGAAGACATTTTGCAAATTATACTAATAACATTTGTAGCGAAATAAGTTAACTTCTTCACATGCAAATGCCAACTAAGTAAGGGATATTATCTCATTTACTGAAAGCGTTTATTACATACTTATTCTATACAACAGAAGACAAAATATACGTTTTCAAAGATCATTATTATTTTTTCGTTTAAATATACTTTAAACTTCTGTATATTATTCATAACATAATTATACCAATAGAGGAAGCAAAGATTTTACTATCATCAAATTCGGTGGCAATTGCAAGCCCGACAACGGAAATACCGTCAATCAAATTCCCGACGTTCGAAATCCCGACGTTGGAAATACCGACTGTATCGAAATCCCGACGTTCGAAATCCCGACTGTATCGAAATCCCGACTATATAAAAATCCCAACTATATTAAAATCCCGACAACCATAATCCCGACTGTATCAAGATCCCGACTCTATCGAAAATGTCTACAATAACATTTTTAAATTTTCGATATAGTCGTGATTTTGATACAGTCGGGATTTTGATATAGTCGGGATTATGGTTGTCGAGATTCTGATACTGTCGAGGTTTTGATATAGTCTGATATAGTCAGGATTTTGATACAGTCGATTTCGATTGACGGGCTTGCGATATAGACCCCATGAAATTACGTAATAATCAATATAAGTTGGTATGTCTAACAGTTACATTTATGTCATTTGTCATAAAAGAACACTGATAAATAGGTTACGTTTAGATTTATAAGCTTTTTAAACGTCAATTCTATGACAACTTCAGATTTATACTATTTCTTCAATAAACATCATATTTGATACTTTTCATTAAAAACTGTAAAAATTCATTAAATTTTACATTTTAAGATTTAATAATTAAAATTTTGTAGTTTCTTGTTCAAATTATTTAAAATAGGTGTGATCTTAATTTGAATATTGAAAGTTGATTATGAACTGTTTGTTAACAAATCAACCTTCAATTTGCAAAATATTAAGTAAATTAATGAAAAAAAAAGTAATTAAAATTGATTATTTAAATAAAACCAGACGACATAACTTCTACAAAATTTTGATGATTTTCAAATAAATCAACTTTCAATATGCAAATTAATTAAGTAAATCAAAAAACAAATGTTGTTGTTTTTAAGGACTTTAAATTATAAGCTCAAAACAAACTTAAAATTAGAAAAATATAAAAATTAAGCTTATTTGAAAAAAAGTAGACTCGCAATTAAAAGTATTAGATTTTTATTTTACTTTTTCTATATAATCGTTCATCTAAATCGACTTTCAATATGTAAATTAAAAGAAATCAAATAATTACAAAAATTATTAAGTTGATGTAAAAAAAATGATCTGAAATAGCTCAAAATACCTTTATAATGTTATTTCTTCGATATCCTTGTAACTTTCTTATATATTTTTTTTCTTGTAGAACGAAAGGAATTCAGCAGACGAAAAATGAACTGCGAGCAAAGCGACACAACTAAATCAGACACGTAAAAAAAAAATTAAAAAAACAACGGAGCGCTTACGTAAAGCGATTATTACGAGCGAAACTAATTCCCGTAAGCGAAACTTTTAACACGGTTTTTAGAGGCAGAAACAAGAAAGAAAAGCAGCAAAAATTATTTAAAAAAATAAAATAATAAAACGCGCACTCACATGTATGATTTCAGTTACAATCGTAACATTCCGAAACGCCTAATGAACGTAAAACTTTCTTTTAATTAACCGAGGACAAGCAGTAAATCCGAAAATTATCAAAAGCTTTTAGTCCGAACGCACGTATTCTGTTATCGGGGCACGTTTCTGCAATTGCAGCACTGCACTATTACGAAACGAGCGGTTTCTTCACTCACACGTGAAAAAAAAATGGTAAGAGTTACGTAACGCGTGTGGGAGATGATAACAATAACATTGAGATTTCGCTAATTGGAGATCGTTATGTCGATCATAGGAAGAATGGGACAACGAGGAACAAACGAAAAAAAAACTGCGCTGTTTCCGGTTGTGAAACAATTGTCTTCTAACAATATCCGATATTCCCGAAAGAAGTTCTTCACTTCTTTCGGAAACGAATTGGATAACAGTGAAAGCATCTCTTGTACGGTTTAATTGTAATTAATTGTTGTTAATTAGTTGGAGCGTGGCAGATGCCGCCAAGTGAAATTAAAGAAGTCGAAGATTTGAAGAAGCGCAATGTTGGAAGGAAAGGAAGGAAGAAAAAATTTTATAGAAACATCGCTTATTTTCACTCGGAATCAAAGTGCGAAATCGCGATTTAGAAAACGGAAGATTTCTAATTTAAATTCTTATTGAAATATATGAAAAAAAAAGTATGTAAATTTACACATTCTTCAACAATATAATTATCATAATATTTGTGAAAATTCAATTGATTATATAAATTGTTTATTAAGAAAATAATGTTTTTTTTTAAATTTTCTAGTTTACAAATTTAAATTTAATTCACTAAATAATTAAAAATGTTTCAATCAAAACAAAATTATATAATTATTAGTTCCATTAAAAGCAATCATTTTTTTTTTCATTTAAACCACATTATGTAACATTGGCCAACTGCTCTACGCAATAATTAATATTCCATTGAAATCTTATCTATCCAAGTAACAAAAAAAAATAGTATTTTTCAAATCGCTTTTACGGAATTTCGTGATTTGTTGTTTCTAAAGTTCAAATAACTTTGATTAAAACCACAATAATTTCAAAATGAGGTAAATTCCTTTAACAAATATTCAAGAAAAACGCATTATATTTTATCAAATGGTTTAAAACTTATATAGGTTTAGATAACATAGACATTAGATGTACATTTTTTAACAGTTATTTATAAAAAATGAGGAAATTTCCTTTAACAAATATTCAAGAAAAACGCATTAAATTTTATGCGAACACAAAGTTGAATGGTTATCGAATAATGTTAATTATTCTGCTTCAGGTTTTTTTTATCAGCTAGAAATGCTTAAACAATTTGACCTAAAATATTGATATTTTATGTTTTATTCATATATTGTACGTGTATATTCTTTTTTTTTTGTAATAATTGTGTACGAAATAAAAGTGTTAAACAAAATTCAAGAATTATACACTTTAAGTTTTCACATCAACTATTTTAATAATTAAAATCGCAAGAATTAATCAACATTTGTAGTTTTCTAATAAATCAATTTTCTAAATAAATACAGTAAATTATTTATAATAGAAACGAAATTTGTAGAATGTTTTTCATTTAATTTTATATTTAAATAGTGAGAAAAATAATTTCTAATTGAATCATTTCCAATCAATAGAGAAAGTTACTTTTTATTACGAATTATTTACTAAACAATAATTTTGATGTTAATTTTTACTAGTTATGTATAGAAATATATACTTTGTTTTTAGAAAATATAAAAATTTCCAACATTTACTTGTAATTTTTTATGAAAAATCAATTATAAATTTGACTATTTTTGCAAATATATTTAAAAATAAAATTTGTTCCAAACCTAATATATATGAATTTTTTTTGTATTATGTAAATTTTGGGAGTAAATAAACGCATGTTTTCGATTTGAAAAATGAAAACGAGCATATGGAAGAAGAATTGGAAACTTACAAAGTGATTATTTTCTACAATTTCTTAGCTCGAGGCGCAATAACAGTAATCATTATTATAAACGAAATATTTAATTATAGAAGAAGAAAAAAAAGATATTTCCATTTACAGTTACATTTACTAATAATTGTAATAATTAAAATAATGAGCGTTGAGATGCGATAAAGTGTCGTGTAATACCAAATCATTAGCAACTGGTATCTTTGATGTTCTCGCAAGCTATAGTCTTCGTTCTGCAAAGGTGATTAATAATATCCGAAGTCGTGAACGCTCGATGGTCAACAAATTGCCCACTAATTGAGAGGCGATATTACAATGTTTTTTTTTTGTATTAGTTATTTTTTATATTTATAATTTTCAATCCGTTCGATGCTAATGACTGCGGTTGCAGGAATGTTGCGAGGCACGTCTTCTTCACGTGTTCCCATGACTCCGGAGGATTCTCTTCGTCGTCCCCCGAGGAAACAGAGGTCAATACACTATGCATTAGAAGATCACTTTTTTTTCTCTTTTCGTCGATCGACCACTTACGACAGACGCTCTTCATTACCCGTTCCACGTATTCTCTCAATCTCGTCTTGTTTTTTTTTTGGTTTGCCTCTTACAAATTCAATAGCAATTACCGGAGAGCGCAGAGCGGAACAAACTGAGGACCATCTGCCGATTCGGGAAGAAAACGTGCTTTCATTACACTTTTTATTTAAGTTTTTATATTGTTACAACTAATTATATATTGTTAATTATATCATTGTTAGAGGTCACTGTAATTATAGACTCGAATTATCGGAGATGCAATGTAATTTTTACATCCTCGTTCGGTTACGTTTCTTTTTCTTTCTTTCTTTAAAGTCTCGTCCTTCGTGCCATCAATTACATTCACACTTCGTACACAATGCTACGATTCTTCGCGGAATCACGAGACCTCCGATGTTGTGTGTATCCACTTTATCAGATCATGTAAATTCGATTAACAATAGTTGAATGTAAATAATGCATGCGAATTTACACAAATTATATTAACAACAACAAAATTATTTCAATAAATTGTTAAGGTAAGACTAGATTATATTATATTTCTTTTCTTCTTCGAATTTTATCATTAATTGTTATAAGAAAGTTTAAATAATCAATCATCAGGACTGTAAAACTATACAAATTTTCAATAAGTTCTATGTGAAAACCAGGTTTCGGTTTTCGAACTTTTTTAACGTTGAACAACCATATGTCCACTCAAATTTGTGTTAAAATGTATTTATTAACACTTATTCCATGCACTTAAATTGAATTATGTAATTACCAAAGAACATGTTTTATTGGACAATGGAATTTTCACTGTAATTTGCTTCAAAATGAGATTACTAATATTTGCATTTTGATTTTCTTTTTGAATTTAAAATCCTCAAATTTATTCTTCGGACAATATTTATGAAAACTGTACGATAAATTGATAAAAGTATGACAATTAACTATATCAAATCATGTAAATTCGATTAACAACTGGTTTCGGTTTTCGAACTTATTCAACCATTGTGTTTTGTTCGACTATCAAATTTTCACTGTAATTTGCTTTAAAATTGGATTATTATAATATCAATTAAACTGAATTATGCAATTACCAAAGAACATGTTTTATTGTACAACAGAATTTTCACTGTAATTTGCATTAAAGTGTGATTACTAATATTTGCATTTTGATACTGATTTTCTTTTTGAATTGAAAATCCTCAAATTTATTCTTCAGATAATATTTATGAAAACTGTACGATAAATTGATGAAAGTATAACAATCAACTATATCAAATCATGTAAATTCGATTAACAACTGGTTTCGGTTTTCGAACTTATTCAACCATTGTGTTTTGTTCGACTATCGAATTTTCACTGTAATTTGCTTTAAAATTGGATTATTATAATATCAATTAAACTGAATTATGCAATTACCAAAGAACATGTTTTATTGTACAACAGAATTTTCACTGTAATTTGCATTAAAGTGTGATTACTAATATTTGCATTTTGATACTGATTTTCTTTTTGAATTGAAAATCCTCAAATTTATTCTTCAGACAATATTTATGAAAACTGTACGATAAATTGATGAAAGTATGACAATCAACTATATCAGATCATGTAAATTCAATTAACAACTCGTTTCGGTTTCGAACTTTTTCAAACATTGCGAATTATGCAATTACCAAAAAACATATTTTGTTGGACAACGGAGTTTTCACTGTTTGTTTTTTAAATAAAAATTCTCATATTTAATCTTCTGAAATAATGTCATTCAACTATATAAAGTAAATGTAAATTCGATTAACAAGAGGTTTCGGTTTTCGAACTTTTTCAACCACTAAGAACGTGCTTCGTTCGACAACCGAATTTTCATTAATTTAATATTCTCAAATGTATTCTATCAATGAAAACTGTACGTGGGACCGAAATGAAATTATGGCATTCAAAACTATAAGCGAAGAATTAATGTGCGATGTGTCCGTACAAATTTATGCGAGGTGATGGTAGTAGTAACAAATCACTATTCCGAGGAAGAAGTCAAGAGACGTTGATGAACTTTTCCCACGGGTTGCCTTTTCGCATGCTGGAAACACACACACACGTTAATATGCAATATAGTCTAATAGCAATAGCGCTCTCGCACGCCTCAAAATAGCGCTAGCAACAAATTGACAGGAAGCGCTATAATGATCTAATATCATGGCCATTATCAATTTATACGCAGCGCGTCTTACGCAATCATTGGCAGAGGATTTGCATAGATTGCGAAAAAGCACCGTTACTCGCTGATCCACCTAAAAGAGTATCTTTTTTTAAATTTTTGTTATTGCGCCTACTATGCGAATTGATGCTTATCAATACTAGATAGATTACGCAAACAAACAAAAAATAAGTGACATATGCCAAATATTTGTTCGGAGATTAGTTTTCGTTTCTCGCATCGGATGTAATTTAACGAAGCCAATTATTCAGTTTGCACGGCCTTTTGGTTATTGGGAACGAGCAGATGTTAGGCGGTTGGTCGGTCGGGTCTTCTCAGCTATTTGACCTACGCGCCTCTTAAGAACCAACCTCTCGCCTACTCTCCGACGTTTCGAAGATCTAGTGTCCGTTTAATTGCGGTACATCCTAGGTGTTGTGTTGTGTTGTGTTGTGTAGCATCTGCATGATTTTTAATTTGTTCTTAATTCTCCTACGAAGAATCGGCGAGATCAAAGCTCTCGATAAGCAAACACAAATCCGCCACATCTGCTGCATTGCATACTAGAGCCATTAATACGACCTAATTGTATAACGCATCCACTCCGGATTCATTAATTAATGCAATTTGCGGCTCGTTACGACGCTGATTTACTTGAAACTTATTACCATTCCATGCGCGACCCATAACTTTACTGCACTTATTGATATTAACGATGCTGCTGCCTTCAATACGGAACTTAACTAATCACATTCAACAAATCACATACAATATTCAACACCTTTGTTAAAAAAAAATATATAACCTATAAAGTATAATAATAATTCAAATATAAAAAATCACATTGAATAATTCATTAAACAATTCTGTTAAATATAAAAGTAAAATCTACATCGAAAGTTTTGTACTTTTTTTTGTTAATAATCAAGCCTTCGCAGATGTTATTTATTATTTCTGAAATCAGATGAAATATTCCAAACATTTTTTTTATAACAAAGTTGTTATTGTTATAAAAATTATATAATTTAAGTTATAATTGAACAAAGTAGTGCAAAAAAACAATTTGTTCAATTTGCTCAAAAAAAAATTACCTCTGAACAACAAAATCAGTTTTTTGATGTTAAATTACTTAAATAATACGAATTAATCTGTGTTTGTTGCAAAAATTGTAATAATTTGTTCTTTTTTTTTAATTTTAATAAACGGGTCATTTTGACCCATATATAGTACTTGAAGGTTTCATTTGTGTGCGTTACTAAATGAAGACACGATTTACTTCTTTTAAAATTACAAACGTTATCGCAATGCTTGAAACAACAACCAACAACGCAAATTACTAAACAATTGAAACCTATGTTTTTTTTATTGTTTTCTTTAAGGTAAAGTAACTGTAAACATATTGTCAGTGCTTCATCAAATTCGCTACTTTATATATCCGTAATCTACGTATTAGAATATAACATTTACCTTTTTTTCAATTACATTACAACCAATTACTATTCGAAAAAATAAACCTTATCTCAGTTATTACGCAAATTCCACTGCAATTAGTTTTGTTACATAATTAATTCCTAATTACCAATAGTGCTGAGTAATATAGCTTTAAAATACGTTTTTTAATTGAGCACTTTGTCAGAGATTATTGAACGAGTAATAAAATGTATTCAAAATCAACAAAATCTTTATTTTACACCATTTTTTCTTATTAATATATGAAAACTGTTGAATTATGAATGGAAAGGTTTTAAATTTAAAAATCAATTAAAATTTTTGGTAATTTAAAGCTGCAGCATTAATCCACTTATATAATATAATATATTGAAAAAATTGAAACCTATGTTTTTTTTATTGTTTTCTTCATATTGTCACTGTTTCATCAAATTCGCTACTTTATATATCCGTAATCATCGTATTAGAATATAACATTTACTAGTAAATTGCTTTTTTGCAATTACTATTAGAACTTAACGTTATCTCAGTTATTACGCAAATTCCACTGCAATTAGTTTTGTTACATAATTAATTCCTAATTGCCAATAGTGCTGAGTAATATAGCTTTAAAATACGTTTTTTTAATTGAACAGTTTGTCAAAGATTATTGAACGAGTAATAAAATGTATTCAAAAACAACAAAATCTTTATTTTACACCATTTTTTCTTATAAATATATGAAAACTGTTGAATTATGAATGGAAAAGTGTTAAAATCAATTAAAAATGTTCGTAATTAAAAGCTGCAGCATTAATCCACTGATAATATAATATATCACTTTTTAACAACAATGATTAAAATCCAATGAAAGTCATAAAAAAAACGCAATTCAATATTTTGAAATTTTATTTTTAATGCTTATTAGCGGAATTTACCATGGTTTAATGGTAAATGACATGCATTTCAAAATTACCTTTTTCTTCACAATTTTTATTACAACCTTCAATAATAAATTTAAAAAAAAAACGAACTTTATTTTATTATTAATTAATTTGAATTTCCATTATCATTCAATAGTAAAATAAGTATAAATTTGAAAATGTGTTAAATTTTTTTTTTATTTAATTAATAATTAATTTTTTCATCCTTCAATATTCAATTAAAAATATGCTTGAATCTACAACTGTGAATTAATCATCAAAAAATTTAATTTTACAATAGTTGTAAAAAAAAACTTAAATTTAATAGTAAATTCAATTTGCAGAACTTCAATAAACATCAATTGAATACAGCTAAGAATCTGCATTAATGTCTAAAAAAAAACAAGGAAAACCTTGGGTAACGTGAAGACACGTTAAATCCATTTGATTTGAATAAAAATCTTTCTGTTTCTATCATTAGTATTTAATTATCAATTAGTTTTTTTTTTCGTCGTATTGCATTAAAATTAGTTATGTTTGTTTCTAAATGATAAAATTAAGAAAATTATTGAATTGTTATGCAAATAAATAAAAAAAATGTTAAAACTTTACTTTGAACAAAAATGAAGTTAAATCTAATTGTTTTAAGTTTTTAAATGGTATTTACATTCATTCAAATAAAGTAGGCGTTGTACGTTACTTAACACTGTGAAGTGTCAAATTTGACAGTATTTATTTAAAAAAAATATAATTGTTTATGAAATAAACGTTTCCTGGATTATAAGGAAGTATTTGCGAAATAATTGTTAAGTGTTTTCGATAACTTACGTTTTATTTTGATGATTTAATCCTCGTTAATTCCTATCATGTGAATATAATCAGTGATTAGGAGAGAGACGTGGGCGTACAACTGCAACAAAAAAAAACAATAGCGATGCTACTAAAACTTGGGAGTCACTACGAAATTTCCCGTTCGCCAAATCGCGAATGACTATTAAACAACCACAACCGGCCAGTCGGTATAGACCGCGACTACACAAGTTGGTTTAACGGTGATAAGTCGATAGGAGGAGGCGCGGCGTCGTGTTTGCTTCAGAACCTCCGATCCATCCACCACCACCACAACCATGGCCACCTCCGAATCCTAGGACTCATCCAAACTACCTCTCCTACCTCTTCTTCCATCCAAAAACAAAAAAAAATACCGATCGTACATTAATTCCTCGGGTCAAGAGCTCCCTCATCACGTGAAGGTCAGTCCCCGAGCTCCGTGGAATATCAATTAAACTAAATTATTCAATTACCGAAGACTGCAACGCACAAAGTTCTAAAAGTATTACGAAAAAAACCCAAAAACTTCAATTAATAATCATGTTACAATAAAGATTATTCGACGAATACCGTACGACTTTTCTTATTTTTTTCTTTCTCTATCTTCATCGAGATGCGGAGAGGAATTTATTAGAACTCGAAGGACACAACAAAATAAACTATCTCGTGTATCTAATTAGCCGATATTTATATAATTTAATCTCAGTTTATCCTTTATTTCTTGTTTTTCTTTTTGTTCTAGTACTAGTTGCAATTGCCACACTTCTATTTATTAAACAACAATTTGTAATAGATGATAAAATGTCGAGTGATTAACTTTTTTTATATACAATTTGTAAAATATAAACAATGAAAGTCACAGATTAAATACAGTTAGAAACGTGAGATCATTCTTGCTGCGACATTCTTAATGAATGACCGCGCCTCTTTTATTTCTTATAATGTAAAATTTTACATTGAATTCCTTAGAGAACAATTGTTTATTTCACTTCAATTTTAAATTTATATTGAAATTATACAGAATTTTTATTAAAATTAAAAATAAAACTTGTAATAAATAAATAATATAAAATTCTAACTTTCCCATTGAATTTCCAAAAGAATTGTTTATGTAAATGAAACTTTTAAAATAAATACTGAAATTTTCAAGAAATAAATTGAAATTCAAACCTTTTTCCATTAAAAAAAAGTGTTACATAAAGAACGTAATTACGCTGCCGACTCAAAAGTAAAAAATTACTGAAATTATTCTAAATTTTTACAAAATTCTATCGAATAATTACATTTTCAAGAAATAATTTCAAATTTAAACTTTTTTCCAATGAATTACTTATAAAAAAAAGACATTTTTCTTAACAAAATCAAACTTTTTCAATAAATACTGAAATAAAAATAATAATAAGAATAAAAAAATAATTTCGAACTTTTTTCAGTAAATTTCTTGTAAAAATTATTAATTGTTTATTGAATTATTTCATAAAATTAAACGTTAAAGAAAACATTGATGTAAATATAGAAATTATGTTGAGTTTATTGAAATTTTTCTTAAAATAAAAGCAGAAATTATATCGTTTCGTAAGAACGTAATAACGCTCGAAAGTAAATAAATTAATCGAATATACCGGTGAGAATAACAATTATTTTGTCGGTCTCAAAAATTCGTCCTTAAATTCTCCTTGAGGATTCGTACCGATCGACGTCATCGAAACCTCGTGTAATTTCCGACACTCGATTTAATATTAATTAGTCGGGTTTCTATTCCTTCTCCGACTTCTTACTTGTTATTTCCTTCATCTACTTCTCTCCGTTCCATCGATCGTTGCTCATTAATGACTCAGTGTTTACAGAAGAGGAATAATTGATGATGGATCTATTAATAACCCACCAATGATTCCTCTCGTGAGCGAAATTTATGTACATCCGCTGTTTTTAAAAACTATTCATCAGCGATAATAGTTTCAAGAAGTGTATGATTACATCCATTTGCGATAACCTTCATCCATCCACGATTTTTAAAAACAATACTTTAAAAGATACAACAATATCAGTCTTTAAACTTTAAGTTAATCAGTTAATAATCAAATAAAATAATATTATAACATCCGTTCTGTGGTTTAAAACGCAATTGTTTTCTTTGCGCCGTGTATAAAATTGTCGTCAATGCTACGAACTAATTGGGAATAAATTACGCTCTAAACAATCGACTTTGGTACTTCCTTCCTGCGAGAAGAGCTGAGAAAAGCGGACGAAATTAATTAAGCAAATTGCGCAACAACAACAAGAAAAAAATGATGAAGATCTGAGAGAATCTTTCCTCGCGATTATCGGCTGCTAAGTAACGGCTAATTATAAACAGCGTTTGTTTATTTCCTTGAGGAAACCGGAGGAATCATGGATCGTTAAATTTCAATTACCTTGTAGAATCATATACAATTGTTAAAGTCGATGCGTTTGCTTCGCTGTACGAAAGATGCAAAAATAAAAATGGACAGCATCTGTAGACAAAGTGAGTCATGGGAATCGCCAATTGCTTCGCAAGATGGTTCCAAACTTTTTACGAATCCATGAGTCATTTTCTCGTGTCGATCATTTCGATAAAAATAGATACGCTCTTAATATTAGTTAACGCTTAAATCCGTTTAATTATTATTTTAGATACCAAATAAATGAGTATTTGATAGCTCTTGTATGTAATAAGAGATGATGAAGTACGCCCACTCGAATTCTCATCGGAATCTGGAAGAGCTTCAATTCAGAAAACCGGTGACGCTGAAAACATGAAATTGCTTACGCTCTGTATTCTGATTTGCTTCTCTGGTAATTTACAAGTATAATTTAATAAATAAACAATTACATCGTGAATTCCAAAGGTGTCAGAGGTGCCGTCCGCAAATGGTTTGCCAGTACCAGAGTTTTGGATGCGAGTAATTGGGATTTTGAAGATGCGGGTTGCAGAGGATTAAAATTCACCTACAGCTTCGAGCCTAAAGTCTACTTAGGTTCTATAAACATCAGCAAGGTGGTTCTACCCCATAACGGAAAGATCACTTTAGGTGAAGGAACCAAAGTCGTGTTGGATTCGCGCAATAAATTATGTAAGTTTGTTTTAATTTGTAAATGAGTAAATAATTGAAGGAAATTTTTGAAGGTATAAATTTGAAGGAATTCAAGTTTCACTCAGTTCTGGATGAAAGGAATTGGGATGAACTTGTTAACAAAGCCGTAGTCGACGTGGAACGGATACCTTGCCAATACGACGATGTAGTTTTCCCAGATATCAATACTTTTTCAGTACGGATCGAAGATATGCTTCGTGTAAAATCTTTAACCATCGGTGGATCTAAAGTGTCGAAGGATCAATGGCGCTCAATGCTTAAATTGGATAGTTAAGACTTATTAATTAATATTAATGAACAAAAGTAATTAAGTTTATTTGTAGATATCAACGTGATTAGAGATGATTCGTCTTTCGGAACGAATCTGATGAGTTCGTCCTGTTTGGATCCTAACAAGTGCAGATGCCAAGAAAACCCTTACACTTTAGGGCATATTTGCGAGTACGTGAAGACCTACAGAAACGATTCTCAGGATTGCCATAGCCCCGTGCATCCTTTCGGTCATTGCACGAAGATTTGCGGTTAACGACGAAATATTAACTTATTCATTGAAGCTACAATTCTAAAGCAATTTCAGGAGCGCTGTTAACCTTGTTACCAGAGGATGACTTCAATTTGACCCATTTCCTAGCCTCGTTGGAGCAGTTCGAAGGCGTCGAATATCACGTTACCAAAACGCTACCGCCTTCTGATAACCACAAACTGCAATTGGTGATTGTCGATGAAGATAAATACGCGGAGCAATCGATAAAAATTGGAAAATTAGTTGAGAAAATGATTCAAGGTATTATAAAAAAAAATAATTATAATTATGATTTTTTCATTCAATTGGTGTACGTTTCAGAGACTGATTTGCGCGTCAAATTAACCATGGCCCAATACTCTGGAAGACCTAACGTTTCGCTCAACGAATTTCTCTCTGTTACTTTAGGTATAATGTTTGCGGCTCTCTTCGCAACTTTGGCTTTCTTCGGCGTGATTTACTATTACTACGTGGGCTCGCCGAAGGACATAACGTTCAGGTATTATTTAATTTTATTTTCGACGTAATCGCTGCGCTAACATCCTTTACAGGCGATAAAATCATAGCCTAGGACAGGTCTTTTGATAATCAAATGAAGCTGTTAACAACATGTTCCGCAGAACTGGTTATGATTTGCAGCGACTTCAACTTAGAGTTGTTCTCGCTCGCATTTAATTTAGTTCATGTTAGTTCTTAAATACTTCAATTACAAGTTTGGAAAGCTGTTCAAAGTTTTCATACAAAGAAGAACTTCATTGTATTAGTTTACAAATTGAATCAAATCTATGTGGATTGAAGACAATTGAAATCTGGTTGTTGTTTGATGAAACAAAAGTTGTTTATGTTCGAATTGCATTTGTTGTCAACTGTGCTGTTGTTGCGCGTTCCAATTTTTTTATGATCGTTGCGTAATGGAAATCGCAGTGTGCATGTTTCGTTCGATTGTTGTTTTTTTTTTCGTGTGAACCGATAATAACGTACGGATTGTCGTGCAAGTCACGAATATTTGATGGCATATCTCTTGATGTGACCTTGATCATTCAATGAAATTCGGCCCATATTGGTAAATAATTTTTTTTATGAAAGTAACATGTTGTGTAGGATTCTTCCACGTGGTTCTAATCTGAGGCCGTTCCTGTTCGCTCGCTTCGAGAACAACGAGGACGGAGGATTATCCTTCGAACGTAGAAGACAGAGCGCGTTCATCGAAGCGGAACGATCATTCGATAATCCGATGTTTGGGCTTCCGTCGACGAGTCAATTGCAGGTAAATGAAGATGCATACCAATAGGTGATGCAGAAGAAGTAACTTGCGCAACGGAGACGTGAATCAGAGAATAAATAGATTGCAAGGTCCGTGCAACGTGCGCTTTTCGTTCGTTATGTTTGCTTGCATTTGAATGCAGTCTATAATTATAGATAATTGCTCTGTAAACAGATCTGGTTTAGATAGTAAAAATAGGTTGTGATGGTTTTCGCAGGTCGATGAGGAGAAGGAGGAGAAAAACTTGGAAGAGGAAGTGACGGAAGATGTGGTCGGGCCCACGCGCGATTTGGAGAACTTCGAAGAAATGGTAATCGAGGACATGTAATCAATCGCATGTAATTAACATACTTTAATTGCCGACCGTTATCGAATCTCTTCAAACGATCCAACTGATTCTCACATTAGAGTAAGAATTTTGATTACGTTCACACAAATAAAACTCTTTGATTTACGTTTATTTTATTCATTGAAGTCCCAGCAACAATATTCAAATTCAAAATAATAATAAAATCAAGACTTAACAGTTTTTCACAAGACTTACCAATTCCATACATTATATAACAGTATAATTAAGTCATCTATATCAAATATATGATTTACTGTTAAATCATTCAATAAATTCAAAATAATTTTCTAAAAATAGTCAAAGAACCAAATTTTATAGGTTTATTTCAAATAAATTTGTAATTTCCAATAAAAATAAATTAAGTAAATCATCAAAATCTAATTTATTTTACAATAATTTTCTTTCTTCATTTAAGTCCCAATTAAAGTACTTGAATTTCCAATTTCAAATCAATAAAATTAAACCATTGCCTCGCATAATCCGGCTTCGTTTAGTCCGGTTTAAAAAAAATCAACAAATTCAAGTCTAAATTTTCAATTGCATAAAATTATCATAATTTAACGAAAAAAAACTAAAATTAAGTCATCTACATCACAATCTTTTTATCTAATAAATGAATACAAAATCAACCTTCATAAAAAAAAATAAAGCAAGGTTCTTCTATATAGTTTTTTTTTTTGTATAATTAATACAAATCTTATGAATTTATCCTTCGTGTAAAATTACAAAGCATTTGTTAACTAACAAAACTACAATTTTGTTCACTTTCTTCAAACTAAAATGCTTTTTTTTCTTCTAGCAAAAAAAGTAAATAAATTATTTTGCTTTAATTTATGGAATAATAAAAACACAAAAACAAGTTATTTACCCACGTAATTTCAATGAAAACTAAACTTAAATGCTAATTATTTGTAATAATGTTTATTTTATTAAGGTCAAAAATTTGATATTTTTTACAATTAAAGTTAACCAATTCACATTTAATTCAATTTTTTAACAATTTTTATCATAATTGTAAAATAATTAGTATTTTTAACAATATTTGAGATAATATTTGAAAAATGTATAAAAATCTTTCTTTTATATTAAAAAACTATGTTTAATTTTCAAAAAAATTTCCACGTCCACTTTCAATAAACAATAAACTTTATCTTGCTAAATTGAAAATGCAATTCAAAATAATCTTATAGTTATAGTTATTCAAGGCAAAAAGAGTTAAGTCGATTATTGTACTTTATTGCATCAATTTAATTTCTGTTTTCAAGAAAACCACTGAGAAAATATAATGTTTTAATGACTAAAGTTGTATGATACTTAAATAAAGATATTATTTATCTTTATTTCAAGTAATTCTTGGTAAAAAAAACATTATGCAAGTACAGATAATGGTTTTATGACCCTGTTTTTGTTAAAAATTAACGTAAAGTGAATCATTGCTAATTATATTTTTGCTTGAGAATAAAATTTTATTAAATTAATTTTAACAAGAAAAGTTAATTAATTTTTGCATAAAACTTGATGAATATTTGCAATTTAGTTTATTTTTTGTACAATGTTTTATAAGTGCTGCATATAAATTGCATAAATATACAAATTAAGGAAATGCAAGTCCTTGAATTGAGGAGGCAAAGTTTAGTTTTTTTTTCTTTTAATTAACGCGACAATTAAAATAAATTGCGAACTTTGATTTCGTTATCACAAGAATAATTAAGAACAGAAATGTATGACCCTGTTTTTGTTAGAAATTAACGTAAATTTATTACAATATACACATTTCTAATTATATTTTCTTTTGAGAATAAAACTTTATTAAATTAATTTTACAGATTTTAACAAGAAAAGTTAATTGATTTTTGCATAAAACGTGATGAATCTTTGTAATTTAGTTTTTTTTTCTTTGTACAACGTTTTATAAGTGCTGTATATGAATTGCATAAATATACAAATTAAGGAAATGCAAGTCCTTGAATTGAGGAGGCAAAGTTTAGTTGTTTTTCTCTTAATTAACGCAACAATTAAAATAAATTGCGAACTTTGATTTCTTTATCACAACAATAATTAAGAACAGAAATGTATGACCCTGTTTTTGTTAGAAATTAACGTAAAGTTATTCCAATATACACATTTCTAATTACATTTTTGTTTGAGAATAAATTAAATTAAAATTAATTTTTCAGATTTTAACAAGAATTGATTTTTGCATAAAACTTGGCGAATCTTTGTAATTTAGTTTATTTATTTTGTACAACGTTTTATAAATGCTGCATATAAATTGCATAAATATACAAATTAAGGATATGCAAGTCCTTGAATTGAAGAGGCAAAGTTTAGTTGTTTTTCATTTAATTAACGCGACAATTAAAATAAATTGAGAACCGTGATTTCGTTATCATAAGAATAATTAAGAACAGAAATGTATGCATACAAAAAAAAACGAGTACTTTGTATGTCGCAAACAGATACGGGTGAAATGCGGTGAATTCGGCATAAAGTGATAGTGGACGTTGGCACTCGTTCAAAGCACTTAGAAAGTAACGTTTGCTTCCAATTAAACTCGTGTTTATTATTACTTATTTTTTTTATTTCCGTACAAAGTAAATGGAGTGTAAAAGAAAGAGGAACCGAAAGTTTTAGTTTATAAAAAAACATCAAATTTCAAACCTTCAATGCATTTTTTCCCCAAAACAATTAACTTATAAATCCTTTGATGCACTTCACAGACTTTTCACAAGTTGAATTTTATAAAAGAAACAAGACACGATTATAAAATTTTTATTTTTATTGAAGCGATTGTCGCGAAACGAAAATTCCACGCGGACTGAGCGAGCGGCGAGAGCGAGAGGAGGATTCACTTACTTACTTTCGCGATCCGGTGTCTTCTCTCGCTCCTCCTATTCCCGCCGCAGCTTCCACTCGCGATTATGTAAGAGAGGTCATAAATCCGCGCTTCGCGTCTAATTTTAAAACGGACCGATAAAACTATTCCCAAACATTAACAGATTAACGCCGCTCAGTGATCTGTACACTAAAGTCGTTTCGTGTTGGGTGTTTTTTTTTCCTCTCTGTTTTATCTCGCCGCGACATTTAAAATGTTTTGATCCAATTATAGTGCATGAATGTTTTTGGGTAAATGTCAAGGCGGCTGGCTTTTTGTTTTGCCCTTCTTGCAGCGATGCAGACAGACACTCCTCGAGACTCTGCTAATCGATCAAAGCCAATCTATTCCAATTGAAGCCAATTATCTCATTAACTTCTTCGGATTCAAGTCCAAGTCTTCTCAACAATCTTATTACAAAACCTTTTTAAATCTTAGAATAGAAAATATATATTCAAATCTGTTGAAACTTCATTTTCAATATTTAAATCCTTCTCAACAATCTCTTCATCTTCAAGTAAAAACTACATCAATGTGCATCAAAAATCTTGTTTATAATTTCTTTAAATGTTGCTCTAATTACAGTAATACTTCTGTTTGAAACCGGACTAATCGAGGAACCAAATAAAATAGAAATGAGACTTGATTGTATGAAAAAAATATTTTTTTTAGAATTTATTTTCATTTTGTTCAACTAATATTTAGTTTGTTGTGAAATGTCCAAAACCCGCTTATATTGAATCCGGACTAATCGAAATTCGTACTATGCGAGGTATTGTTCTCAACAAACCCATTAACAGCTTGTTTTTAATCTTATAATAGAAAATATACATTCAAATCTGCTTCAGTTGGAAAACTGTGAAGACTTTATTTTCTATATCTTAATCATTTTCAAAAATCTCTTCATCTTTAAGCAAAAACTACATCAAAGTGAATCAAAGATCTTGTTCATATTTTCTTTAAATGTTACTCTAAGTACAATAATACTTCTGTTTGAAACCGGACTAATCCAGGTACTAAATAAAATAGAAATAAACCGCACAAAATGAGACTTGATTGTATGAAAAGAATATTTTTTTTTAGAATTTATTTTCATTTTGTTCAACTAATATTTAGTTTGTTGTGAAATTTTCAAAACCCGAATATAGTGAATCCGGACTAATCGAATTCCATACTATGCGAGGTATCGTTCCCAAAAATCCCATTAACAGTTTGTTTTTAATCTTATAATAGAAAATATACATTCAAATCTGCTTCAATTGGATGAATGTGAAGACTTTATTTTCTATATCTAAATCCTTCTAAAAAATCTCTTCATCTTTAAGCAAAAACTATATCAAAGTGAATCAAAGATTTTGTTCATATTTTCATTAAATGTTGCTCTAAGTACAGTAAAACTTCAGTTTGAAACCGGACTAATCGAAATCCTCACTACTCTGCGAGGTATCGTTCTTAAAAATCCCATTAACAGTTTGTTTCTAATCTTATAATAGAAAATATACATTAAAATCTGCTTCAGTTGGAAAACTGTGAAAACTTTATTTTCTATATCTTCATCCTTATCAAAAATCTCTTACTCTTTAAACAAAAACTACATCAAAGTGAATCAAAAATCTCGTTTACATCAATTATAGTGAATCGACTAATGGAAATCCGTACTATGCGAGGTATTGTTCTCAACAATCTCATTCACAGTTTTTTTTTATCTTATAATAGAAAATATACATTCAATTCTGTTTCAGTTGGAAAACTGTGAAGACTTTATCCAAAATCTGTTCATCTTTAAGCAAAAACTACATCAATATGAATAAAAAATCTCGTTTACATGTTCAGATTCAAATTGAAGAATTCCATGTAATTCTACTACTAAATATAAACATTTGAAAAGTTGTCTAGAATCTCCCAAAATTTCTCTTGGATTTTTTTTTAATAAATTTCCAATACTAAATGTTAATGAATTAAAGCATAATTTCCTGCAAATAAAGAATGTCGAGAAATGTTCAATATCTATTTTTTTTAATTGAAAATTAATTATTTTTAATAATATTTGCAGATACAAATCTTTTCTACAACTCGGATTTCTTTTTTTTTACAATTTGAAATGTAGCACAAAATACAATTTAAATGTCAAGGCCGTTAATCTTCAAATGCAGACACTCTTTGCACTCTGAAAAAAACAGACATAATGATTGATTGAAGTCAACAATTTCATTAATATTTTTGTATACAAATTCTCTGCAATTCTCTTACCAAACGTTAACGGTGTAATTTTTTTTTTGTTAACTAACAATTTGAAATGTTGCATAAAATATAGTTTAAATGTCAAGGCTACTCATCTTCAGTCGTCCTCTTTAAAACACGTCAAGCAACTTTTGTGTTTGAAATCAAATATCTCTAGAAAAATTCTCTGTAATTTCTCTATCAAACATTAACGAATTTTTCTTATCTTAACATTTGAGATAAATATAGCTTACATATCAAATCTGCTTATCAAACAATCAATATTTGTGATTGTTTAGTTTTTTTGTCTCTGCATTAATTCAAAATCTTCTTTACAATTTTATAACTAAGTATTAACAATTTTATGTTTTACCATTTGTTTTAAATGTTGCTCTAAGTACAGTAGAACTTCTGTTTGAAACCGGACTAATCGAGGAACTAAATAAAATATAATTATACCGCACAAAAAGAGACTTGATTGTATGAAAGGAATAATTATTTCAGAATTTATTTTCATTCTACTCACAAATATTTAGTTTGTTGTAAAATTTTCATATCGGATTATAGTGAATCCGGATTAATCGAAACCCGTACTATGCAAGGTTTTCTTTTAAATAGGTGATCAATATTCAATATAAAAGAAATCTCATAATCGATCAAAATCAATCAATTCTGATTGAAACCAATTATCTCATTATGTTCTTTACATTCAAATTTAAATTTATTAGAACTACACCGAAACGATAAGAAAAAAACTATGATTTTATGATACAACTACATTTCTAGTTGTAAGACAAAATA
Organism: Nicrophorus vespilloides; assembly: GCF_001412225.1. Lineage (NCBI taxonomy): Eukaryota > Metazoa > Arthropoda > Insecta > Coleoptera > Silphidae > Nicrophorus > Nicrophorus vespilloides. Next base: position 34,230 of record NW_017096503.1, read on the forward strand.
GCTCTAAAAATAATACAAATTTGAATTATTTTTTTCATTATAAAAACTTCCTCATCGGTCAAAATCGATCAATTCTGATTATATTCAAATTATCTTCATTATATTCAAATTTAAATTTATTAGAAATATACCTAAATAATTATTCAAAAAATCTATGATTTTCTGACTTACAACTAGAAATGTTACTCTAAAAATAATACAAATTTGATTTTTTTTTTCATTATAAAAATTCCCTCATCGATCAATTCTGATTGAATCCAATTATCTAATTAACTTCTTTATATTCAAATTTAAATTTCTGAGAACTACACATAAATAATTATTTAAAAAATCTATGATTTTCTGACTTACAACTAGAAATGTTGCTAAAAAAATAATACAAATTTGATTTTTTTTTCATTATAAAAATTCCCTCATTGATCAATTCTGATTGAATCCAATTATCTAATTAACTTCTTTATTCAAATTTCAATTTATTAGAACCACACCTAAAAAAATATTCAAAAAATCTATGATTTTACATACAAATTTGAATTTTTTTTCAATATAAAAATAAATTCTGATTGAAACTAAATATCTCATTAAGTTCTTTAGAATCTAATTTTAGTCCCTTAACTATATCAGGATTCTATAGACGTCAATCAATGCAATTATCTAATTAATCCGAAAAAGGATTCAACTCTTTAGTGTATTTCTAAACACAAACATCAAAAAATTGAATTGTTGAATTCTTATCGAAAGAAATAATCTTATTAATTTCTTTACTTTTAGTCAAAACACAAACAATTTAAATTAGAGATAAGACATAATCAGTAATGAACATAAAGAATTGTGTGTGTGTTATAATTAACAATATAAAATGTAGCACCAAATGCAGTAAACAATCACATCAATGACTAAATTTGTTGTCTGCTCTTTTCTTGCGCGGACACCTTTCGGTGTCAAGATGATCGACACCAATAAATTCCGATTGAATTCAATTAACGTAATAAACTTATTCAAGTCCAAGTCTTCTCCATATCCATATGCAATTTATTCGTATTCATCTCTTCATATAGCAACAAGGTTATCGCATTGCATCAACAGAACCATTCAAATCAGTAAACATTTTTTGCTCAATAAAAAACATTTGCATTCGCTACATATGTTTATTACACATATCCAGTTTTTGATTACTTTTGTTTTAATGCTGATCTAGAGATAACCGAGCTTAAGACAAACGTAAATAAGATAAGAAAATTATGGGAATTTTATTTGCTGCTGCTTAATTATGTTTGAATTTATTTATTTTTCTGAATTGACATTTGACATTAATATCGTCTGATAATAATGATTCTGAAAATCCCAAGTTATAAATTTTTCGAAAAATATAACAAAGAGTGTATGAGGTTCAGCATAGTCCGGGTTCAACCAATATCCCGGACTGTTTGAAAGCGTACTAATCGACACAAAAACCGCACAAAAGGAGACTAGACTGTATAAAGTGAAAGAAAAATCAATGATTTATTTATAAAAAAAAAGTGTATTCCAGTGAATTCTTACTATGCGAGGTATTGTTGTATTGATATTAGAACAAAGCCTTAACAGTTTAATGTTCTTAGAACAAAAAAGAAATAATTTTTATTTTGATAAGAAACTGCATGTTTACAGAGTAATTATCATACCAGAATTATCGTCACAAATAAACTCAAACGTTTCCAAACAACATCAATTACAGTGAATTACATTTAACCTCTTGTTAGTGAAGAAATTTATGAGTAATAATTCGAATTTTTATATTGAATTTAATATCATTTACCATATTTTTTTAAATGAAATTCTTAATTAAAAAATTAACATTAAACTTTACCAGAGTTAATGCAAATATATTTTTTTCTTATACAATTTCGAATGGTTGAATTTGTCATTGGGAAATTTGTGACAATAAAAAATTGTTTATCAATAAAAAGAATATAATAACCACAGTAGATAAAATTGTATTCTACGATTCATTGAATTTAATATATTGGGAAATTCTGTTGGATTTTTTTTGTTGTCCACAAAGAACAAAAGTCGTTTTGCTTTTAGTCTCAAAAATCATCGCTTTTGTAAGATATTTTCGTTTCGTTATAATCCTTTTTGTTTTACACAAATCTGAAGACAATCTGAAGTGTTAAACATTAATTAAATTATAAAATAATTAACAATTTCAATAATTTAATTTCCTTGATAATCCATGTGATTTTCTCAATCTAAGCTAGAAGCTTAACCGCAATTGGTCTCGATATCCGGAATAACTCGTTGCCTTGGAAACAATATCAATGATCAATGTACAGAAACCGCAACCACAAACAAAAGGTAAATAATCTCTGCAACTTTCTTTACGTTATCGATCGTTTCCATAACAACTCCAAACATACATGATTTCTACACATTTAAATATTCAAAACATTATATACTAAACTAATTAAGAAACACTGAGTTTCACAATGTCATCGATCTGCGAAGATGTTTTATTTCTTAATGCATTATTAATTAAACAACAATGGTAACTTTCTTATTCACATTCCACTTAAACATTCTAATAATTTAGTAATAAATTTTTTTGCTAGTTTTCTTCTTCTTTTTTTAGTTTTGAAACTTCTGTCTGGAATTATCAAATAATTTTAAATCTGAATATTGGAATAATTACAGTAGAATTGAATAAACATATTTGCAAATGTACGAATGATGAATAACCGAATATGTAAATGTAGACAAAAGCAGAAAATGATAATAATCAATATGCATTGCATCGCACCGGAAATTGTGAAATTCTCTTCCCTCGCTCGCTGCCACACACATTGCGATCTTATTATTAGAACACATGTGCATCTTCATTCGCCCATTAAAACCGTGCATGTAAATAATTCTGATGTTACACTAATGAAAAACATCTTTGCAGACCGAAATATAAAAAGAATGGAAACATGTTTGTTTTTTTCTTTTAATGAAAACCATAGGTTACTTGCAGATGTAACAACAATGTGGGATTGATAAAAGGTTAACTTGATTTCTCATTCCTTTCTTAAGCTCAAAAATGTTGAATATTAAGTTTCTTTAACAATAGTACAAAAGCTTTTTGATTCATTGGAATTTTGATCAAATTTAATGACTTTATTTTTCTGAATCATTCGAAATTATATAATCATTGTAAATTTTGTTCAAATTCAAATTATTAATTACAAATATTCTATATAAAATGATGTTGACAGTAATTGTAGTTTAGAAATGAAGATTTGAAAAAACAATGTCTTCACATTTTAGTGATTTTCTCAAAAACTATAATAGATAGAATAGATCCAAAAGATTCATATGAATTCAATAATTGATGTGGAGCCATCAGTTCAAAAATAAATTAATAAAAATTGTAATAATTTGTATTGTTGATTCTTTGAAAATTTGATGCAATTATCGTAGAAATTAATAAAAGAAATCGTAATTTGTGTTATTTAAAGTGTAAATTGAAGTTAAATTAATTCGTTATTTATGTATAAAATTGTCGATATTTGATTTACTTAATGAGACTATAAAATGGAACAGTTAAGATTCTCGCTAAGTTGTAGTTAAATAATTACTTGCTCATTTGATGTTCACGGGAAAATTTCAGTCGTAACGGTTTTTAGTATTGAAATATTCAATATTTGTACAATTGCGCGCCTATATTTGAGGACTCCTGCTGATAGGACTTTCCCTCCGGTCATCCAGTAAGTTCGAAATAATTATCATCGAGCAACATGCGTTTTACAGATTACAAAATCAGTGTGAAGCAATGATAACAATTTATTTTCGCGTATCTTAGGTCAAAAAAACAGGAGTGGTTTTAAAAAATTAGATTAGTTGAAAATTGAAGTCGAAATTTGGAACGCAAGGTCGTTGTGGAGACCAGTTTTTTTTTGGGTTCAGTTGGATGTCATCACCTTCTACGCACGTAAAAATTTCTCTGCTTCTGATTCGATATTTGCATATTACATCTAAAAATAACAGCGAGCAACAGGAAACAATGTATTTTTGGAACGGTTAATGCCTTCTGCCGGCGCCTAAATGAAAACGTAAATATTTGCCAGAAGCAATTATTCTCTTGTACCTCAAGATCACCAAGATTGGTTGAACTCGGTACGACAACATCCGAGTAACAATGGGTTTCATCATTTCCACTTTGCCTCTTCCTCTTCCACGAGTAATAGCTGAAAGAAGTATTAAAGTTCGACGTCGTGACTCGCGGAAATGCCAGCATCGTGACTCCAAACTCGATGTATACTTCTCTTCCTAAACACATCAATATATTAATACACCGAATAGCGTTTTTTTTTGCTTCTTCGCTTGCTCTGAAAGCGTTATCCGGAGTCAGGGTTCAAACGACATTAGAAATCCTCTAATTACTTTCTACCACCAATTACTGCTGCCATCCCATTTAGCTAATTCATTGGATTGGAAAATATCGCTTTTATTTAGAAAATACCATTCTTCTCATAATCGACAATAATAGAAAACGACATACACAGAAATTAACATTGATTTCTCGGAGAAAGAAATCCAACGTTTGCAACGCGTTTCGATTTAATTGCATTATGATGACCGCATTAACTTCTGTTTGTGTTTCTCTGTATTCTGGTAACCGTTTCGAACATAATATTTGTGTTTGCTAAAGGCCCACGCAATAAATTCGACGAAGTACTTAATTCCGAAGCAATTTTTGAAAAGTCCAACGCATATTAACATGATGCATCTAGTTAGTCTTAATTTATCGTTGCTTGGCGACGATCCAACACAAAGCGTTCATTCTACGAATGAATAAGAATGGTCGTAATAAATTTTCATCACTGCAAGAAAGAAACCGTTTATTCGATGAAGTATCTTCTCACTGTCACGATAATTCACCAAGTTACTTGTCTTAATGCAAGTACAAGTGCCAATTTATTAATGGTAAAACTTGTAATATTTACCAAATACGAAAATATATGTAATTCCATAATAAACCAATAGATGGCGTTTCAAAATAGTATCAAATTAATACCAATTACGAAAATCTATAAGAATTTTCTATAACAAACCAAAAGATATATATTCATACAAAAGCATTATTACGTATTATTATGCAAATCTATGGAAAAAAATCTATAATTTACCAAAAGATGACATTGCGAACAAATATTATAAAACTTTTTCATATTTTCATCCACAAATTTAATATTCAACTCACAAAATAATAAATTTCGATAGAGAATTTTACAATATTGATTTTATTGTGTTCTTAATAGACTTGAAGATATAAAAGCTAAGTTTGTAGTGAGTTTATGCAACAAATGCAACAATTACAAAAGTCCATAAAATAGTAATAAACGATCGTCAATTAAAGCTGTTACAGATTGGAAAAGCTATAAAGCAGTTTTTTCCATTAACTGCGTTTCTCAGCAAAATTTACAAATACATTTAGTTTTTGAGTGTATTCATAAAAAAAACAATTTTCATTCATGAAATTAAAATATTGTAGTTTTTTTTTAATAAAACAATGAAATTATTAATAAAATAGAAAGATTTGGTAGACTTTTCAAATCTAAATATAATATTTTAAAATTTATATATTTTCATACAAAAACATTATTACATATTATTATGCAAATCTATGGAAAAAAATCTATAATATACCAAAAGATGATGTTGCGAACAAATATTATAAAAATTAAACTTTTTCATATTTTCATCTACAAATTTAATATTCAACTCACAAAATAATAAATTTCGATAGAGAATTTTACAATATTGATTTTATTGTGTTCTTAATAGACTTGAAGATATAAAAACTAAGTTTGTAGTAAGTTTATGCAACAGTTTGCAACTTAGTTTCTAGATACGTTACATATGGATAATCTATTAGAAAAGTCCATGAAATTGTAATAAACGATCGTCAATTAAAGTTTTTACAGATTGGAAAGGCTATAAAGCAGTTTTTTTCCATTTCACAATCAACATTTGGATATTAACAAAATTTACAAATAAATTTAGTTTTTGAGTGTATTCATAAAAAACAATTTTCATTCATGAAATTAAAATATTATAGTTTTTTTTTTAATAAAACAATGAAATTATTAATAAAATAGAAAGATTTGGTAGATTTTTCAAATCTAAAAGAAATCATTAGTTTTTGAATAATATAAATCTGTCTCTGAACATTTCCATTAATCCTTATATTTAATAAACGATATTTCACCAAGTTACTTGTATTAATGCAAGTACAAGTGCCAATTTTATAGTTGTAGAACTTGTAATATTTACCTAATACGAAAATATATGTACTTCTAGAATAAACTAATAGATAGCGTTTCAAAATAGTATCAAATTCATACCAATTACGAAAATTTATAAGAATTTTCTATAACAAACCAAAAGATGTCGTTTCATGCGAGTATCAGTAGCATATTATAAAATTTATATATTTTCATACAAAAACATTATTACATATTATTATGCAATTCTATGGAAAAAAATCTATAATATACCATAAGAAGACAAATTTAATATTCAACTCACAAAATAATAAATTTCGATAGAGAATTTTACAATATTGATTTTATTGTGTTCTTAATAGACTTGAAGATATAAAAACTAAGTTTGTAGTAAGTTTATGCAACAGTTTGCAAATTAGTTTCCAGATAGGTTAGATATGGAGAATCCATTAGAAAAGTCCATGAAATTGTAATAAACGATCGTCAATTAAAGTTGTTACAGATTGGAAAAGCTATAAAACAGTTTTTTTTTCCATTTCATAATCAACATTTGGATATTAACTGCGTTTCTCAACAAAATTTATAAATAAATTTAGTTTTGAGTGTATTCATAAAAAAAAATCAATTTTCATTAATGAAATTAAAATATTATAGTTTCTTTAATAAAACAATGAAATTATTAATGAAAAGTCAATAAAATAGAATGATTTGGTAGACTTTTCAAATCTGAAAGAAGTCATTAGTTGTTGAAGAATATTATTGTATGAATCGAATAAAATATTAATTTTTGGTTGAAAAATCTGTCTCTGAACATTTCCATTAATCCTTATATTTAATAAACACTTTATGGTGTAGTATTTAGCCAATATGTTGTATGAACAACTTAATTTTTGTATTTGAAAAATATAATATGTTTAACTTAGAAGTAAAACTAAAAATTGAATTGAATCTCTAAATTATAAATTTTGTTCTATATAGTTTTTTTTTTAATTTTTTGAAAGACACCTCAAGGTTTTGTACTTGGCAAATCTTGTGTAACGTATATTTTAAATAATAACAATATGAAGTGGACTAATAGTACAGCTAATAATGTAATTATGTGTAGAGCAAGATAAACGTAAATTGTTACGAGTTAATTGTGCGATAACGTTGGAAAACCGTGTATTTCCCTCGTGTAATTTCCACACGAATGACAAACATGATGTAGAGGCTCGAAGTTGGCATTGAAAATTAAAATTTCAAAACCAACGTGTTGTGTTGTGTTGTTCCGTGTTCATTCTCATTCTCCGTCTCTCCACGGTTAATGTATTCGAAAAGGTAGTACCTACTACTGTTGTCTGGGCGGCGAGTATCCGTTTCCTGCCAATAATCCTAACCAATACCAGAAGGAATGCAACAGTGAAGCATCCAAATCATCCGTCCCAGAGGAGACGGAGAAAGGCCAACAACAAACAACAAAAAGATCCCTGCAGATTCTGGACGGAAAGTAAAAGTCGACATTTCCAAACGATTTATTCGAACGTCGAACCAACACAACACACAAAGGTCATCCGGCTTTGTTCGAAAAAAAAAAAACACGAGAAAAAGAGAATAAAAAGGCGAAGAAACGACATTGTTGATAAAAATATGAATTGTGTCCCGAGTGTATCTGGTCCAATTGCGAAAATAACCGTGCATGCATGTGTTTCGTATTTCGATACTTATTAATTATTGTTGTTGTTCCGTTGCGCAACAAACGTCGACCGATATATCGCAACACGCTTTTCGCTGAGAGAGAATACTGTTACCATTATTATTATTATTACTAACATTATTATTTCATTTTTTGTTCTTGTTCAATTTCGCTCCGGATACGAAATTGTGCCCGTTTTCCGAGAATTGTCCTGGAAATGGAATATGGTCCAAACAACATCTGCTGGTTGTTACAAGAGCCTCGACGACATCAGACATCTGCTCTCCTCCGAGGACTTTTCAGGCCTTTTAAAAAAAAGAACCTCTATACATGCAGCACAGCACAATGAGGGCTATTCATGGTGCGAATTTGTTTTTTTTTTGTTAAAGGGAAAAAAACTGGCTAGGGAGAAGCTCGGTATTCTTTTCATGCTTATTGCTCGTGCATTTTTAAAATTGCAAACACGAATTGCTGCCTCGGAAATTGGCGATTTTGCAATGAAGGAAAACAATATGTATTATTACGTGTGATACGAAGATTGCGGTGCTGCGTCGATGATAATGCAACGAGGAATTATTCAATTGCTTTCGGAAATTACACACATTTCAATTTTCGCTTCCTCGACGATTCGTTGCGTAATGTTTGCCGTGTGTCTCTGTCTCTATGCTCGACAAAACTCTAAACGTATTTATATATTTTTTTTTGCAATACATTTCGGCATTACGTTACGAACAGTGCACTTTAATATGCGCAAATAATAGGTCTGTAGTCACGCAAATCGCAGAAAATTACAGTTTATTAAATTTACAGTTAATATCGGTAATATCTTTGTTATTGCAAACATAAATCAATCAACCTTTACAAAAAAAAACGTACAATTTTTACAATAATTAACAAACAATGATAATTATATCCACTTTTACTAATCTTATTTTAATCACTGAAGAATTTAAATTTTGAATCTCTAAATTTACATTTTAAACTTTTGCATATATTTGCATTAAAATAAAAATCCAAATATTTTTCTACAAATATAAGTATTGATAAGTTTAATTTATTAAATGTTTGTGTTTGTATAAGAAATTTAACAGTTTACTTAAATATTTTTGGTTTTATTGTCAACGAAAATTTAGTACAAATTTTTAAACTCATTGCAAATGATGTGAACGAAGCCAGGTATATTTTCTAACAAATTCAAATTACGTTTCCTTTTACAGACTTAAGTACAAGCAGTAAACGACTTAAGTCTACCTGCCCCAACGTTTACTAAATGTACAGTTATCGGCCAAGACTGGCCTCCGTTTCACTGAAATATTACACGTTTTAGAGACATAATCTTTCATGAATTATACTCACAAATTGTGTATATATATTTATATAATACCTAGTGATTCTTTGAGATTATTGTCATTTACTTTAACTAAGGTTTAACTTTCTTAAGTATTCATTATTAAAGTTATAATTTGTTAAATGTTCGTTGTAATGATTATCATAAATTTTCGAGATTTACATTTACTTAATTCTAATTCGTTACGTAACATTCATTGCAATAATTTTCTATTACAATGCAAATTGTGAACTTACAATTTCCAATGATGTTTACCAAATGTTATAGAATCTATTTATAATAAATGAATAAAATAAAAGTTTTTTTTGTTGCAATTTATTAAATCTAAACTAATTCCTTATACAGCACGAAACCCATTGTTACTCTCCACTTGTTTATTTATCATCTAGCCATGATTGTTCGAAGTGACATTCTAAACTATAAGTTATTGCTGTTACTTCTCAAAAGGTAATAACGCCAACATCTTTCTCCTTCCTCCTTTCGTTTATAACAGAATCCATTGATTTTCATTACAGTTTTTTTTAAATTCATTTTACTTATTAGGCTTATTTTTATTAGATTTTTACAAATAAAAAAAAATCAGAAGAAATATCGTAGGCGAAGAGAATCGTCTTTGCAAAAAAAAAAATTGAAATAATTTCACAAAAGAAAAGAAAGTCTTTGCAGACACTTTTAGTTTGATGATACGCACGATCCTCCTTTCATTTCTTTTTAGAACAAACGAATAAGTGCACTTTGATCTTAATTTAGAACGGAATCAAAAACAAACAAAATAATGATACTGCTTTTGTAAGATCCTTGCACTTAATTTAAGATCCTTGTTTTAATTTGATATTTTTATGTAAAAAAGCATTAAATTACTTCATAAAATTGAATAAATATTACAAAAATATTGATTTACGTAATGTTTTATTAACATTACAATGTCATGAGTAAATTAAAATCACTTAAAAAAAAATCAATTTTAATTACTTCTCTACAGTAATTAACATGAAATTATTTTAAACAAAATCATGACAAAAATAAGTAAAATGTAAAAAAAACAGTATTTTAACTTACGTTTAGATTCCGAAGTACATATTTCTCAGTCCGAATCGAATGGAAATTGTGCTGAAAACATAAAATTTAATAAATATTAAAGTAATAATTGGAAATATGCAATGATTGCAGTCAATAATAAAAGTTATTAATTTTTATGAAATTATATTTGTTTAATTTTTTCAATTAGATAATTTGTAAGTCAAATTTCCAATTTTCGTGTATTATTTTGTAAAGCGTATTGATCATTCATGCAACTAAATATACAATGATTACAATAGTTAATAATAAAAGTAATTATTTTTATTAGAAAAATTATAATTCAAATTTTCAATTTTTGTTTATAATTTTGCACCAGTTAAGAATACCAAGTAAATTCATGATACGAATATATTCGTCATAAGTGCTATGCAATATATTAGAGCATGACGAATATATACGACATAAACACTTATGTGGTTAATCATAGCCTTATTTCGGCACGTTTAAACAATCTTTACTTGTCTATTGTGAAAAGTGGATATTAATTGGAAATATACAATGATTACAATATTTCAGTTAATAATAAAAGTAATTATTTTTATTAGAAAAATTATAATTCA